>NC_092063.1:24807750-25010250 GCF_039877785.1 Chaetodon trifascialis
GAGGGAGGGAGGGAGCTCAGAAAGGAAAGAGAGGAACCAGGCCGAGTAAACAATCCTGAAAAGTATGCGATAAAGAGAAAGTGGGTCGGGTTTAGGTGCAGATCATGGCGCAGAGATACCTATTCTCATTCTTCCCTCTCATACACACCTCTCACTCATCTGCAGACAGAGCAGAGGCCGTGGGGTCACTTTAGGTGAGGTTACATTAGGACACAGAGGAGACTACATTTTACAGTGGGTAGGAAATGGGAGTGCGCATGAGTGTGTGCATATGCATGAGAAAGTGAGACACAAGTTTGTGGACATAAGAGAGAGCAAAGACAGACAGACACAACAACAGATAAGTTGTGAGATTTAACTCGAACTAGAGCCTCCTCAAGTGCAGCTCGTCACCACGCCACCATTATCCCACAGTCGCCTGGCGGTGAGCCCAGCGGCTGACTGCCTGTAGGTGGAGTGTGGAGCACAAGGCAGCCAACAGTCAGCACAGAGACAGTGAGAAGGGGTCGGATAAGGACAGGCCTGTTCATAGTAACCCCACACTGCTGCTGTGTGAGTGTCCCAAAACACAGCTTAGCTCGGTCAAACCTTATGATAACAGAGAAAAACAGCTATTAATCGTTCTTGAATCTCTGATGAGTTTAAACTTAATTCAGCAACTCTGACTAAACTTCAGAAACTCAAACTAATGTTCTTTGAGTCTTCATTGTTTTTAGACATTATGAAGCTTGTATTATCAGATACATAACGGGGAATATAGCTGTCAGTCAGGGGCCTTTGTGTCATTGTTCATCTCCAGTGTTGTGTCGTATAACAGTAAGAATACGTGCTGTGGCTCACTAGCCCTGCCTGGTTTCACAGCCTGCAGATTCAGCTGCTGCTCCTCGACCAGCGAGGCCAAAGTACATTCAGAGTCGCAATGCCATTTGGCAGCAACGGGCAAGTCTTTATGAATTATTATCCCGTGTATAATTCTTCATGCTTACCTAGGCAAGTGCAGCTTGGTTTGCATCAGCAGATTCTACATCAAAACATTCACTCAGTTGCAGTTTTCTGGCACACCTAGTTCAACTGAAAGTAGCCTAACAGCCTTACAGTGAAGGTTATGATGTGAACTTCTTGTTGAAACTGCTTCAGAGGTGTGTCCTCATTGATGAAGACTGTAGAGCACAGAGCATCCAGACTCACATTCAGAGAGCACCATTGCTAGTGTCTACTTGCTTTTGTCATTTAAACCCTTTTGGACAACTATAGTATTATTTTCTATTTTCCATTTTTGAATTATGGATGATTTATGTGATTTATATATTGTATTTTACAGAATCTTTGTCATAGATGTCATGTGTTGTATGTTGTATTTCTTAATGTTTTATTCTATTTTTGTCCTTTGCAGACATATTTTGAACTATCATGGTACGTCAGGCTGAAATTCACCTCCCGTTCATTTATTTGTGGAACTGGACGTGACACACTTGCCTCTGGCAGCTCAGAAGGTCAGCTCACTTCAATCTGATTTAAGTGTGACACTACATCAGGCTCTCCAGTGTCCAACAGGCTTGAGTGAGGGGGAGGGACTGACCTCTCATTCAGGAAATGTTGTTTATATTCAACTTTTTATAACTGTGTGGTGAAATAAAAAGAGGAGCAGCGACAGAGGATACCGATTGTCTGTAGCAACTGCAAGGACAATGGCAGAAGTTCATGACAGCCAAGTCTAGCACAGTATGAATAAAAACTGTGTTGGCTGTCGTTTGCCCGCTCACCATGCTGGCTGCATGCCATCAGGCCCCAACCGCACGGTCAGGTGATAATTCTTTGTGGATGCTTCACCACGAGCAACTACTTTCACATAGTCCATTGAGACTGTTCATGAAAGAGGAATTTAAGCTTTAATTCAGTGTTTGAATGCATTATAGGCTTATTTTTACAATGTCGTACTGCTTTGTTGTTGTTGTTGTTTTTTTTTGATGTTTCAGTGCCACAAAAGAATTCCATCCACCTCTATTGTGTTAGGCTGGAGGCAGACATTTAAGAGATGGGATTCTCCAAACCTGGCTACACAAAACTATCTGCACAGCTCGATATTACAGTTAAAGGAGGAACTATGATCTGATCCTTTCCTATGGGTACTGAATGTTGCTTAAGCACCATATATGTCCACTAGATAGCAGCAGCACACAAATATTTGAGGCAGTAGCAGACATTAAATCTCCTTAGATGCAACACATTTGAAACCGAAAGCATTTTGAATGGCAGCACAGTGATACGTCTGTCAGTGGAAACTGAAACAAAGCCATGTGATCATCTTGGTGGACCTGATCCAGACCGTAGTTCACTGGGGTGGAACGTTTGCATTCTCAGTCAGCCTCTAAATAACACTTGCCCCAGGTGTGCAGAGTAATTACCAGCATTCGTGTTTAAGTTCATCTTTTTCCAATGAATATATGCTGTGATGTGCACAGGTATGAACAGGCAGTAATTGAGACGGTAACAGGTTGTAAACAGCAAGTAACCTGCTAAGTCAGCAGGTGGAGCCAGTGTAATAGAATACGTCTGTACAGTCTGTAAGAGCTCCTCTGTGGATGGCAGCGCTGTCCTGGCAGTGTGCTGACCAGTCTTCACCACTCTCTGCACAGTCTTACAGTTGAGGGTGGTGCAACTGCCAGAACAGGTGGTGTGTGTTTCAACAGTGCTTAACTACTGTAAAACTAGAGACAGGACAAACAACTTCTCTGAAGCAGTGAATAACAATTGTTGTCTAAAGCTGTCAGTCACTTTCAGTCCTACAGCGTATCCGTACTGGAATTATCACCACTTGCACAATGATTCAGAGTGGAAATACATACAATTGCTTAAATTGTCTATCAGTAAATAGCCTTCCAGTGGATAGTTGAGACAAATGTTATTGTTTGATCATTCATGAACTAATGATACTCAAGTATTTCCTTGATGCTTTAATGGTTAACACAGATGCATCAGCGAGCGCTCCAGTTTCTTGTCTGTCAGTATCGTTAAGGAGCCACATTCTGCCCGACCAATTGAGTTTCAGTTTTCATTTTTTGGAAAAGCATCTGAAGCAACAGAAGAAACACAAACATGATTGGTGTGCAGCAGATTTTCCAGAAATACGTCCAGAGCAAGCTCGCAGAAGATTCAGTGACCTGTCAGGCTTGATAAAATGCATTTCGCTCCCCAGACAGAAATAAATGTACTGAAGCTGGTTGACATGCAGCGAAGATACTGCGTTCGTAAAACATGACAGCAGCTGCCAGCACAACACAGACACAGTAGGGCACGCGTCCCCTGATTCATTTATGGAAATGAGGTGACTGTGACGGTGCAAATAACCTTAAACCCCCCTTCTCCCCTGCTCCTGCACACACACACTTTGTCCTTTATCCCCTGCAGGGTTTCTCCCCATGTCGACCCAACGGCCCTCTCCTGTCCCATTAGAATTGGAGATGCTGCTCTCTCTCTATCCCTCTGGAGGAAACGCTTGCCATCAGTCATCCCTCTTCTCCCCTTTGTTCACTGCTCACCCATTGTCCCTTTTTAGAACAATAAAGCAGCAGAAATTAAGATTGAAGGGAGAGAATCGGCCCTCCAAATGTCAGCTTGGAGTCAATCTGGCACATTAACCAACCAACACACACACAAACACACGCGCGCGCACACACACACACACACACACACACACACACACACACACACACACACACACACATGCACCCTCTCACACAGATATATAAACAGCCCTAACAGCAGATCTCTGCAGCCTACTTGAACATGTTTCCCATCTGACATCCTGACAAAAGACAGATTCAGCCCACCACTTGCTGACAGTGACACTTTGCTATTGTCGAGAGAGAAAACGCCGGTGCTTTGTCATCCTCGCCATCTCCTTTAGCCGAGACGCTTCGTCACATTGTTTTAATGAATTCAATTCGATTTACCCTGCAGGGAAGTGATTCTGAGGGTGACTCGTTTCTTGTGATTCCACTCTGCTTTGCAAGTTTTTTCTCTCAAGTTTCTCTTTCATCTCTTCATATACAGCATACATAACAGTGCTACAGCTTACTCAGCTGAGGGGAAACCGCAGGGCAGAGAAACAGAAGGAGAGGACTGAGTGTCTGCTTGTCAGTCATGAGAATGAGTCTCCAACAACCCTTAATTCCTCTAACATGGTGAATGTAGGTCACGGAAAGCAAAAACCCAGTCTGTTGGTGTGTGGCCTCAGATCTTTCTGCCACTGCTTCGCTCTGTTGTGCTCTCTTTCTGTGTGTGTGTGTGTGTGTGCGTGTGTGTGTGTGTGTGTGTAAGCCTCAGACTCGTGCCTGGCTCTATGTGTTACTGCCTAACCTCAGCATGTCCAGGCGTGTTGTAGTTGGCCTTGCCCTTTTGCTGTGGAACTTGTCTGGACCTTGGCAGTGTGTGTGTGTGTATGTGTGTGTGTGCGTGCGCACGCGCGCGTGCATCAACACGTGAGTTTGCACAATTATCTGTCCCCTTTGCTTCCACCCTTGAGGCATTGTGCATAACTGGGTCATACTGCCATCCCATCCCATAGCCTCCGATGCTAACAATGTTGCTCCTCCTCCTCCTCTTCCTCACCATTCCTCTTCTCAATCGCTCCTGCCACATTCTGCTTTGCTTGCTTTGTGTTGTGTTGGTGGGCCCTTTGCCCTCACCCCCTTACTGGCATCCCCTCAAAGAGAACACCGATGCATGACTGAGGATGAAAAGCATTGGGAATTGGCTGTGATTGAGTCTTGCTCTGATCCACAACAGTAGCCGAACATACAGCCTACATTTCAATATTTGATTATTTACTGCAGCCCTGCGATCGACTGGCGACCGGTTCAGGGTGTACCCCGCCTCTCGCCCTTTGACAGCTGGGATAAGCTCCAGCCCCCCCGCAACCCCGGAAGGGATAGGCGGTATAGAAAATGGATGGATGGATTATTTACTGCAGTGCATGTTGAATAGTCATCATTTCAGCATGTTTAATTATATATTTCATCCATCCATTTTTTGCCGTTTAACTAGGCTGTGGTTGTGGTGACAGCAGGCTGGGTGAAGTAGCCCATACATCCTCCTCCCTATGCACATCCTCCAGGTCCTCCTGGGGGATCCAGAAGTGTTTCCATGCCAGATTGGATATGTAATCCCTTCAACATTTTCGTTGTGTTGGACATGTTCAGAATACCTCCACAGGAAGGCATCCAGTATGCATCCTAATCAGATGCTCACACTGACTCTCTTCAGCTGAAGGGAGCAGCAGTTCTCCTCAGAGCTCCCTTCAGACATCTGAGCTCCTCACCCTGTGTCTGTGTATTCAGACAGAAAGTGAAGTGAGTTTTTGCCCTGCATCATTTGGGCAAATTTGACCAGTGAACCATTTATGCTTTTTCACCCCAAACAGCCAACGCACCAACTGTCAGACATTTACTGCGAGAAAGCTAGCAACAAATGCACTGACACTGTCTGTCGCATCGTGCCCGTTACTCTGTTATCTCTCTGCAGCTTCTCTTCTTTGTCCTTTCTGTACGTTTATGAGGTAGATTCATGAAGCCACAGGACCCATGCAAATGTTGATTCACACCGCTCTTCAAGAATTTATATCTAATTGCGTCTTTCCATTGACTTTGTGCCACTTCTAGAATTTGCTCAGAGGTTCTGTCTGAACGTACAGTCAGGATGAACCCAGTCAGCCAGGTGGGAGCTAGAACATACATCGACTGGAAAGTGGAAAGCTTCGCCTTTAGGCTCAGCTCCCTCTTCACATCCACATTACATTGATGCTGTCACACTCCATTTTACTCTGACTCATCAACAAGCCCCAAAATACTGACTCATGTCCAACACACTTTCCAGAGTGCTATGGTCTCGGACTTGGAGGTGACACTCATCCCTGCTGCTTTCCCAGTGCGCACTGGGAAAGTCGTGGTTTGATGAAGTTAGCAGAGCCATGTGCAGAAAGCAGAGATGTAATCCTGAGGCCTCCGTGCTGCACAGTGTCCATGCCTCAGCTGTGCTGGGAGATTCTGTCCATGAATCTGTGACACGTCAGAACCCTGGCGGATCCCAACGCCCGCTAACAATGCACACACACCTCTCACTCCAGCTGTACAAAGACCAAACAGCTCATAGTAACAGCCCTGGCCAGACATGTCAACCCTCTCATTTTTCTGGATTCTCGTGTTTTTTACCCTTCTCTTTTGCTTTCCTCCTGTTTAAATGTTTTCACACCCAGCAGAATATTAATGAATTCACAGAATGTATGTAGACCCAGACCAAACCAATGTGGTTTTAATCTGGCTTATTTCCCTGTTGTTGACATCGTTGTCATGGTGACGTTAACTGCTGGAGAGAGTGTTGTGTGTTGTTGCTGTTGAATTTACACATCAACACATTAATTTACACACGCACTGTACATAAAACAAACACAGACTGGATGGGTAAACTCCCACGAGCCTGCTTTCCCCTCCAGAGTCCTTGCAGAGGTAAACAGCTGGTCGACCACCAGGACGGAAACCACGTTTGACGAGGTTTGTCAGTGGGTACAAATCTCCTTTCCAGCACCCTCACATAAACCTCGTCAGGGAACAGCTACATATCATGAAGTCGGGAATGAAGAACATTCTTAGGAATTTCCTTTGGACAAACGTGCAACTTTCCAGGTTGGAACAGCAGATCAGAAGGCATGTCCTTGTTGTTGGTTGTTCAGTATCACTTGTTATATTTGCTACGTCACCCTCTCTATAGTCATCCAAGGAAGGACTTTCTCAGTCTGTTTTTCTGATGCTGACCTGAATAACTCAGTGCCTAATCAGCACTCTCTGTTTTCTTCCTCTCCCCTCGTCTCCTCGATAACACTGTCTGTCGCTGTAGGCTTGGCTCTGTCCTGTTTCCACTGGGCATGATGTCTTGCCCTCATCCAGGAAAGCAGCCTTAATTGTTGTGTCCTTGTGATGAAGAAGAACAACATTGCTCTTCATTCACTTGTTTATATGCGCACAGACAATCAGATAACTGGGAGAATGTGTTTGAATTTTAATAATAGCTGTTCAGGTGGAAACAATCCATCTTATGTGTACTTGTCCATTTCAGTTTCAGTCAGACTGTGAATTAACTTTTTGGATACAAGAACCTACCGCTGCAATTACTCATCTGTGCTTCGTCCTTAGATCTTCCTCATGCACATGTGCACAACATAATCCTTTAAAAACTCAAGTGCTTCCACGGCCACAAAATTACACAAGTATGATGATCTACACGACTAACTTATTGTCTATTCAGTGCAGCTCGTTGGTCCATCGTGCTGATAATCAGGCCGCTCTTTTGTCTGACTTCACTGAAGTAAGCCCCTCATGTACGAGAGAATCTGTACTCATTAGTTCTCCGCTCATTTATTCAGGCTTTCCTTTAAATTTGTCACTTGTCTTGTTTAGAAGAAATCTATCCCTATAAACTCAGTCTCTCTTAAACCTTTACCCTGATTAAGGAAGTTTCTCATTTCTATGATGAAGAAAATCTGGAAAATCTTGTTACTGCTGACAGATGAAAGCAAATTCTGCTACATCTCGCAAGCTCGAGTTTAGTTTAGTTTAGTTTAGTTTAGTTTAGTTAGACGAGTTGGTTTTCCCAGTTTGGCCTGACTCTGTTAGTATGGCTGTGCAGTCCGTTTTAGCTCTGTTGTGTTGGTTGGTTACCGTGGCAGTGAAGGGTCTGTTTCGTCAATGCCCTGAAAGCTGTGAGCCTTCCTCTGTGTGTCAGCAAGGGTTCAGTTCCCATGATGGATCACCTGTGCATACAATACCAGGGTCCCGACCCAATGGGGTTCCCAGCTACGCCCTAATTAACTTAATACCAATTTATCTACAAGGCTGTGTTCTGTTCTGTCACCTCTGTCTATTTTGCTCAGGGGCCAAAACCGCCCGGGGCCTCAGGCAAACGTGACAGGAATGAGTCAGCTCCTGATCTAATTGGGGCTAATGATTTTTCTTCTATAGACAAACAGGGGAATGTTGGTTTGTCTTTAGCTATTTCAGCTGTATTCATGTCCCAGGGCACACGTGTTTCTTTGAGTTGTAAAGGTAGATAAGTGTCATTATTCTTTAGGATAACCAGTGTTTGGTTCAGTGAAACCAAGCAACCCTAAGAGAGTCAGACTAAGCTGAACTGACTCCTCGATACGGGCCCCTGTTCTCTACCAACTCAAATATTATATCACATTTCTACCAGTGACACAAGTTCACGTTTAACATTTTTGTGCTGTTAGAGTCAATATTTTGTGATCAGCACTGACAACCTTTTCTGTCAGCATTGTTCCACACATCCTAAAGAGTTATATATAAATATAAAGGACACGTTATTTTGTGTTATTTGGGCTGCTGTGTCTGATCAGCAGCTCATTTTTTCTTTAAATTTTTTTTTTTTTTTTAAATTTGTCATTTAACTGACATTTCTTAAACATTTAAATACTATGCTAAAATACAGTTAAAATAATTCAGACAATGTTTTAATGTGTTGTTAAGAGACTTATCTAAAAAATGCCAGCAACATTTCAAGCCAAAATTTCCTCAATATAAAGAATTATGCACTTACTTTTCCTCCTCCCATAAAATGATGGATGCCATTTTCCTTAATCAGAAAGAGAAAGGTACTAAAGCCCCACAACTTCACATTTGCTATCATTGAAAAGCCCTAAATGCTCTCTGTAGATAGCAAAAGGAGTTAATCCAGTAGTATGCAGTGGGTGGGAGATATTCAAGTTTACATATGTCCTCCACAGAGGACAAATTTGAACAACTGGTAATCAGGAGGATATTGCAAAAATCATGCAAGTACTAACAAGTGATTTTGTTAAGATGTACCTGGGCCTCGCTGGTAGTGAGGAAGTAACAAGCCAACTGGCAGTATCAGAGCGTAGTGGACAGGCTGCCATGTATGATTTCATGTCCTGGATGGAGGATGGGCCTGAGCCATTTACAGCATTTTTCATTACCAGAAAGACATTCTATACTGTGCTCAAAGTCAGTACACTGAATTGCAAGATGACATTGCCATGAACACACTCTTTTGGGTGCTTAAAGACAGTTGAATCAGTCAAAAACTGTTTTTTAATATGTAAAAACCCTGAACAGTGAGTCTTCATCAGCAACAATAAGTTTTTGGAACAAGGAAAGTAGGTGTGGAAATAGGTTAACCAGAAGTTAAAGCTACTTCAGGGGAAATTCCAAGGAAAACAAATGTGCTGCTTGATCTGTATCTCTATCAAGTCACTGCTGGAACAATATGCTTGATATGAGTCTTTCAAACACAGCCATGTGGAGACAGAGAGGACACGTACCTGTACAGTTTTGTCAGTTGGAAGACAAACGTGCAACAGGGCAGGACCCCTTGCAGAGCATATCAGCGTGTAACCAGGCTACTGTTGACACAGTTTAAAGCATACACATAAATGCATGTTCAGCCAACTTGCACGATCACACATTTCAACAACTCTGCATGCAAATACTTCACACTTCACGTTTTCCATGTTTACATTGCAGTCATATCTCGGTAAGATGGCAATGCGTGCAGCAACACAGTTAGAAAAAGCTCCTAATCCATGGCTTTCAATGCAGACTGAAACATGCTGGCACTCAGCCACCCTGGGAAAAGAACCAGGAACTCTGGAAAGGAGTGCCTTCCAAGCCTGGTATCCAATCAGGTGAACCACAGAGCACCAAAAGTTACCGTGTGGAGTTTTTGACCAGTAGTGGCACTATGGAGCATTGTTTTTAGAAGTGGGTCCCCACTGTATTTGTGCACATATGCACATGCACATATATAAGCATACAGGGGACATCAGACACATTACTGTGGCTGGTTTCATGCTGTTCCATCAGCAGCTGGTGAAAATGTGCCACAAAATGTAGAAATGTGAAGTGAGGATGAAGACTGCAAGCTGGCAGACATAGATGACAGCAATGCACGATGTCAAATATATGAATGAATGAAATTCTTATAGAGTGAAATGTGTACAGCTATGCCCAGCCCATGGGTTTACAGGATGCCATGAATTCATTCAAGCCAAGACCAGAGGGCAGTTTACACATTTTCTATTTCAATCTAGAAGCAGAAAAACAGCAAAAGCATCTTTTGCTATCAAATCTTCAGACCATCATTGAGTGCAACAGAATTCATAATTCACTGACAAAAACATTTCTGATGTTGTACCGGAAAAATCTGAATAAATACTCATTGGTCTATCATGCCTTCTGTTCTGGTATTTTTAGTAAAATTTGGCAAAATCAAAGACAGTCTGTTAAGGACTCGAGACAAGGAGAGGCCAGGACAGTAAGCAGAGACAAGCAGTGCAGAATTTAATGTCCAAACACGAAGTAACAGATAATACAACAAAAATCTTCACAGGGGGAAAAAACTCTTAGGCTAAAGAAAAACGACAAAACAGAAATCTCCAAAAAAAATAAGAAAAAATGCACTAAACAAAGTTACAACAGAAAATCACCTCGAAAGGGAGAAAACTCAGCTAGAGTAAGTAATAACAAAAAATCATCTGCAAACAGGGAGGACACTAGAGATCACTACAGTAATAATAACTCGAATATGTATTTGCTAGAGACTTGAGATCGCTCTCGGAGAGACACGAAGCGGCTGGATGAAGGAATCATCTGGCGATGAAGAGAGAGAAGAGCCGGCTTAAGAAGCCGCATGCTGATGAGCGCTGATGCGCAACCCAGTCTCACTCCAAATTGTGTAATACCTACGTTTGTCCACAAGGCAAAACTGGGTTGTGATGTGGCTCAGGTGTGTCTCAGCGGCACACACTCACTCTAAACTGCTGAGAAGGGGAGTGAGAGAGAAAACACAAGCAGAAACACAAAAACAAAACGACCAGAGAGCACAGCCATAACACAGTGGCTCATCTGTAAACCAGAACATTTCAGGATGTTGTTGAGTCATTTCGTGGAACATTAACTCTGCTAAATCATCATGATTTGAACAGTACAAAAGAAAGTCAGACTCACTGTCCACGTTATCCAAACCACATAGATCATGCAATCAGTTACCTGGTTACCTGGATATTTTTGAATCAACCAACCTAAAAGAGGAGTCAAACTACAGATCTTTGACTTTAACTTGAAGATGTATAATATGATTCAGGGCCAAACTTTTGTCCAATACGCACACATGTCCTTCATTTTGGCTTTGGCACGTCCTTTAGCTCTTGTCTACATGGTGCACACCCCTGCAGCTTCAGTATGGTGGAGACACATTCATGCTGGGTGTACAGTATGTTAGGCAGCAAAGATCATTGCATAATTTCACTTTGTTCTGACAAAGGGACCCATCTCCACCCTCATAATTCATGAGTTCATCAAGGAAAAAACGAAGTATCTTTCACATATTCTAAAATGACTGAGCCAAAATTCATTCTTTGAAAACTGGGGCTAAAGCAACGCTCTGTTTTGGTTCTGTGCAAAGCAGAAACTTGCGTGACTTTCTAAATTGATATTGAGGATTAAAGAGAGTGTTTTGATTTGGGAATGACACCATAATTGCCACAGTGGCATCTGAATCATGATCAGTGTCTGGCTCAACAGACAGGGCTTCAAAAAAGTGAGATATATTATTCCTCTTGTGAATTCTTTACTGAACATGGTCAGTGTGTCTGTTGGTCAACGTGTCGATGTCGCAAACATTGCGTGGAATCTAATCATGACCTCTCTGGAATTATTCGTCTCTCACTGCTTCTTCCTAGTTGCAAACTTCCAGTACCGGCTATGTATATTATCTTTCCTTCATTATTCATTTTCATATGATCCATAATTCATGTTTTGGTGAAGTGCCTCTACATGTGTGCAGCTGAGAGTCTGTGGGGGGTTCCGTGTTGCTGCAGACCGGCTCGAACCACACACTCTGCATGATGTGTCCCAGATATTCTGCGATGAGGAGCCGGGGAAACATGGAGGAAATGGGAGGAGGATGGCGTTGGGGTTGAGGAGTGGGTGATGAGTGTGCTGATTAAACGGTGGATGGGGGTAAATTTGCAGAGTGGTGGGATACATTAGGAGACAGGACATCCTGGAGGAGGAAGACAACAATATTTTTAGTTTGACGTTTTGATTCCTTGCTGAGAGCAAGGTGGAGCGATCGAGATCAGTCTTATCTGTGTCCGTTAGATAGGACAGATTTTAGCATAGCATTTAGGCTGGAAACAGCGGGAAACAACTAGCCTGACTTATCTGTCCAAAAGTAACAAAATCCCCCGACTAGCACCTCTGAAGTAGATGTTGTGGGGTTATTTGTTGGATTATTTCTTGGCTAGGTGCAGTGACTTTCTGGAGTCTTGTTGTCACAGTGAAGTTGTTGGACAACCAGCGAACGCTTCAGGAAGTCAGTAAGTCCTGCCTAAGCCTCTAGGAATGGAGCTGGGCTGTGAAGTGACTATGGTGTAATGGGTGCACAGGATACGGCAACTTTCACTTTCAATGCGTGACACACACTGACCCAAAAGGAGTTTTCCCCATACACAATCACTGGCAAAAAAAGCAGCTTTAAAACTGTGGATACATGTTTCTGATCCAATAAACATTGGAAAGTATAGAAAAGCTATAAATTATATCTATATTATATTATTATCCCATTCCTGTGTGTGCAAAGCCAATAGGAAGTCAGCCGGCTTGGCCAGCGGAAGGCTGCGAAACTCATGCTCTCAACCAGCTCAGCTGGAGAAGGCCTCTAATGAGAACTGTCTGTGGGCCCAAACACGCAGAAGTGTGAGGAGGCCAGCAGAGGCTTTTCCAGTGTGTATGTCCAGTGAGTTAATACATGTATGGTCCAGCCAAGAAATAGTCCTGCACATAATGCTGAAGTCATGAAACATCAGCAGAACTGGACGAACAGACAGACTTGGAAAACTTGCTTTTTTGTTGTGTTACAGTGGTATATTTAAAGTGGTGTCTTGTCATCTTCTCAGTGTAATCATCAACATCATAAAGTGTGTATTCACTGTAACAACTATTTTTCTCTCCTACCCTTCTCCCAAAAGAACATGTTTACGAGAACATTTTAGTTTTAATGCACCACACGCTGTCCAAGTGCAGTGTTATGGAAATTTCTGGGTGAGTGTTTCAAGAGTTTTACATGATTGCTCTTTGCTCACGGCAGCTGCTCAGCCGCTGAGTTGAAACAAAGTGAAGTTGTCTGACCTGCTTTTCTTTAATTGCATAAAATGTGTTTGAGGCAGCACTTCTCTAAAAAAACAAAAAAATAAATAAATAAAAAAAAAAAACACTTTTGAGTGCTAGAGGAACAAGCAGAAATGGAGGAGTGATTCAGGTGGAGGGTGGATGGAGTAACAGAGGATGACTAAATGGAGTGATTTTAGCTTATTTCTTCCCATGGGCCTTTGTGCGTGTGTGTGTGTGGAGGTTGGGGTTAGGAGGTTTTCTCTCCCCTGGGCTCTGACCCTGACTCTGCTGTTAAACCCAAACCCTATATCATACGTCCATGGTTAAACCCCATAATGAGTGTGCGGGTGGGGGTCTGTTGGACTGGGACCCTCCAAGGCAGTTACGCTGGTGTGTGTGTGACAGAGACCTCTAGAGACCATTAGAAATGTGTGTATGCGGGACCCCAGAGCTTGAACCAAACGATAAGCGTGTGTTACAACAACGGCGGTGGTGGTGGTGGAAGGGAACTGAACACAAAAGATCCTGGCACATGCAGGCCTGACCTACGACCTGCAGCGTCTAGTCGCACCCATCCGCTCCCTCCCTCCATCCTGTCAGCCCATCTTCCGCCACTTCTTGTCTACCTCCATCCCCTCTTTTCCTCTCTGGGGATCATCCCTCGCTCATATGGAGGTGTGGGGCAGCAGCTGGTTGCCTGGGAAGAAGGGAAGTGGAGGTGGATGAAGGGAAAAGGGAGGGAAGCAGAGAAAATAGGAAAATTGATCTCATCTATGAGTTTTAGGTAACCTTTGGCACAGATTAGTTCTGCTGTCACATCTTTGACTTCAGCAGTCATTTCAGCAAATTAGTTATAGATTTATTAGAATTTAAATTAATTTGGGGAATTATGTTTATTTGATTTCACCTCTCATGTCTGTACACTAAATATGAAGCAACAGCCAGTAGATGATTATCTTAGCTCAGTATAAAGACTGGAAACTGTAAAAGCAAGCAAATCATTTTTTCTCTATAACCAGTCCAATACCTGTAATGTTGACACATACTTACCTTTTGCTTTTGGTATAAGCAGCCAACAGAAAGGAGTACAAGGGTCAGAACCTACCAATATTACTGTCAACTCAAATGAATTATTTAAGAGATGAGAGCAAAAAAAGATAAACCTTCATCTTTATCTCATTCTTTAGCTCAGTTCTTTAGCCTCTTTCTCTTCCATTTTTCTCCTTTTCCCTCTTGTCTTTACGCCTGTTGACTTGCACAACAGCGTCTGCGACGTCCCTGAGGG
Source organism: Chaetodon trifascialis (assembly GCF_039877785.1). Taxonomy (NCBI): domain Eukaryota; kingdom Metazoa; phylum Chordata; class Actinopteri; order Chaetodontiformes; family Chaetodontidae; genus Chaetodon; species Chaetodon trifascialis. The sequence goes on from NC_092063.1 coordinate 24,822,238, forward strand.
AGCCAGCTTCCAAACTGTGGTAAATCACCATCTGTCTCAACTCTGTGATCACCTGACCTGAAATTTCAACCTTGACCTTTACCCTCCACCCCCACTCGTGCCTGCTGGCCTGTTATCCTGCTCACACACACACACACACACACACACACACACACACACACACACACACACACACACACACACACACACACACACACACACACACACTCAACAAACTAACAACATATCGACATATTGAACCTGAAAGTCCACAGGAAGGCTCACTGTATGTATAGAGGCTGAACTGTCTGAAGCCTGTTTCTCTACCGAGAGAAACAAAAACACATATGCACTTCTCTCCTTTCCACCTGAGTTTAAAGATTTGATTCACACAAACTAAAAAATTAACACAGATACAAAAATTTTGATTATTTTACCTTACTAAATCTCTCTGAGCAAACAGCTTCTTTTAAAGTGCTTGTAAATGCATTCTTCAGTTGTTTAAGTATGAAAAATATGTTGAATCTGAAGAATAAACATAGAAATGGATTTCTATCCAAGTATCCTGACATGACTGCTTGCTTCTCCTAAGCTAAAAGTTTAGATGAGCTGCTCAACATAACTGGCCAAAGCAAAACAATGGCACAGAAAATGGTATGAAAATAGATTTTTACACCTCAAATAGGTGCTTTAAAATAGCTTTAAAAAAAGGCTGTACGGAAACGCATGCAGTAGTGAGAATGAGCTGCATGTTACCTGCACATCCACAGATAGCCTTCTGAAAATGCGTTCCCATGCGCACGGATACCAGTTAGTCCACAGACCTTTCTGTCTGAACTGCTTCTGTAGAAGAAGAAATAACTGTACGACCATACTAACAGTAACTGGGTCATCGTTTCGAGAAAGGCAGAGAGCGCATGTTTGGGTTCAGACGTGGGGGGATGCAGTGAAGTCAGAGGTTCTTCAAACTAAGTAAATAAGAATAAATAAAAACAGATGCTATTTCCCACCTTTATGTACATTTATATCAGCAGGTAAAAAAATAATAATCCATATTTTCTCCTGAGAACGCTTTTCTTTTTTCTGCTTAACAATTGATTGATTTTCAATTCTAGTGTCTTTTGGGGAATATCAACTGCAAATAAAACCATAGATTGGCTTTTTTTAATCCAGAAAGCATGCAGAAGAGGCAGATGTCATGTCAGCCCTGAGAAGTGCCTGCTGATACAACTCACAGCAGAGACCGTATGGAAATAATTGAATGTGACTCAGCTGATCGTATCAACATTTTTATCTTCTCTCTAATCTGGATTTTGACAGCTGCACAGTAAAGGGACACAGTTTAGATTTCAGTGACATAACCCCCCATCCCCCGTGGAAATTACAGCCTTGGAAAGGCACAAAATGCAATTTTTCAATGTTTTGAGCAGCACATTCCCTTTGCCTTCATGGTAATGGGGTGGAGGCAGGCGTGGTGAAAGCGGTATCTCAAACTCTGGGCCAATAAAACCAAAACTATCTGCATTGCTACATACCACAGGAAAAAAACAGAGTGTTTGTGTAGTGTTTTTGGTGAAGTGACCCTTTAAGAGCCTGCATGCCTGGAAGAAGCATGTTGAAGCAAATCCATAGGGACAGTGTATAGTTTGCATTTAGTAGACTGAGTTGTAACGATAATAAAACGTGTTATGTACCCAGTAAATGAAAAGAACCACGTAAGCATGTCCATGTCTTAGTGGTTGTTGCCACATGCGAGTAGAAATTTGTTGACTTTATTGTGAGCTCATGGAGAAGCTGAATGTAGTTATTTAGCAACTGCCTCTTTATGTGTGTGTGTCAGTTTTTCCGTTTTTCTCACATTCCAGTGAGTGGAGGTAACACAGCTGTACGCTACCATTATAAAACCCAGAGGAACGCTGTGGTTGGCTCCGCTGGAAGTCTCGTCTGCTGCCCGGGCAATTGCTCTGTCCGCAACTCACGTTTTAGCTGGAGCGCCAATGCAAACCAGACTGATCCTGCTGCTCGAGACTTCACCCGATCCTGTTTCCCTCACTGTTTGTCGCCTTCTGCTGTCATTTCTCAGCCGTTTTCTCCAGTTAGTGATCACTGCTTCGGTTTTGCCTGACAGACATTGAATTTTGAAGTTTGTGCTGTTTCATCTCTCAGTTTTGAGCATAAATATTCATGTGTGTGCTTTATTTATGAAGTGTCATACAAACAACAACAACAGAACAGGAGAAATCCCTGGCACAAAGGCTGAAGTAATGTGATAACACTTACAATTTTACAATTCCAATAAGTCAACAAAAGAAACACTGTGTTATTTTTGAACTTCTACTTCTGAAGTTCCAGAAATAGTTCTGTGAAGGAAACTGCAGTGTAAATGAGGAGTGTGAGACAACTGGTTGGATGAATCAAGCGGAAGACTTTAAAGAGCGGAGCTGTCAGATGTGATGGACTACCTGCATCCAGACCAGGCGTTTCTGCAACAGCACCATCACAGCCTCTGAATAGCAGGAAACCAGCCGTATAAATAAGTCTATGGCCTTACGCCTGATGGAGAGAGCTGATAAAAACAACACAAATCAACATATATGGTCAAGGAGAGAGGGAAGCCATGTGTCGCCAGAAAAGAAGCTGACTGGACACTGTACCCTTTATTTTAGTTCACCATTTATTCTTCATATAACATTAAAAAGTCCATTTTCTGGATAACTTTTGTGATTGTGTTTATGAAGAAACAATTTTACCAAAGAAACAGGGAGAGTGAGGGAAACGAGCGTAAAAATGACATGGGCACCTGAGGACGAGTGGATGCACTGTTCACATGTGAAGTTATGATGTTTGCTGTATGCTATTTTACCTGAGCAAAGTCTGAATGGATGAATAATGTGGCAAATAGTGCAGTCAGCAGAACGTACATTTAAGTTTCCAAGGTACATTGTTAAAAAACAAACCAACACAAATTACTTGGAATACAGAAGAAGACAGAGATGTGCAATACCGTGTTTCACCTTAGAAATACACACAGTAGTGCTGGTACTTTTCCAGGTGGATTCATTGGGCCCTTCCAAGGAATTTCCAGGGAAAGTTGCAGGTTGTATGTGGCAATGGTGTCCTCCCTCCATTCTGAGCAAGGAAAAACTCTTGGAGGGAAAATCATGTTTACTCGACAGCCTTTCCTGTGTTTGCACACACTTTTTCCATCTGGAAGTGCATTCTAGAGAGGGCTCTTTTCTTTTAACAGACCTTGATAGATTTCCTGTTAAAGAATAAAACAGGTTTCTACAGAATACACAATAACTATACAGTGTAGCCTCTGCATGTATTTGTGTGTGTGTGATGATAAATGGTTTATGTTAAGGGAAGGGGGAAGGGGTAAAGTAGCCATATTTAAATGAATCCCAATAACAGTAATGTTATGGATTATATGTAAGAAAATAGTGACTCACTCAGTAACCATTTCCCCCAATTACATTTTAACAGATCACATCACCATGTGTGTGTTTGTATGTATTCATTCATAATCTTTTTTTTTTAGGCCAGATATCTATTCTACAGAATAGAAGTCTGCAGAAATGACTGTGTATTGTGAAAGGTATCCCTCATAACAGAGAATTATCACCCGACTGCCATAAAATTTTGTACTGACATTCACGGTTCCCAGTTGTGAATCCTACTAACGTTGGTGATCCATTGTCTTTTCCACTAGCACCAACATGAGTTTCACATTTGTGGTTTTGAGTGAAATACCTTGACAACTATTGGATGGATTTACTTGAAGACATCCATGTCTCCCTGAACTTTGACCTCTTTACTTCTAGCACCATCATCAAGTCACAATTCCATGTTGTCCAATACTTTGGTTACAGAATGAGTTGTACTTTGTTGTACATTTGTTAGCCAACTCACATGCTAAAGTAAGATTGTAAACATGGTCACAGTTGTATCTGATTATCTACATGTTTGCACAAGTTTGCATATGGCTTAAAGCATTTTAAAGTGAATTCTAAGGTCGCTCCACAAATGAGTAGTTAATGCAGGTTTAATAATTCCACTCCAAGAAAAGCGTCACCACCAAGGAATCTCAATGAGCCCTCTTAGAAGGAAATGCTAACGGCCACTGTAAAGTATAATTCACAACATGTGCATTACGGTAACAGTTTTCTAGGATACGCCACGCCTTGCTTTCCTGTATGTAACACCCTGTGTGACCAGAAGCATCCACAGTACCTGATGGCCTTGTGCCTTCCAGAGGCCTCTGAATGATTTCCTCCTCTCTGAAGTCTAGCAGTTCAACTGAGGGTCAGAGTCGGAGCCTTTAAGAACTTGCTTCTTAACTGGAAATCATTGAAAAGACAATTAACCAGCACAGGTGGAGCTGTAAACAACTGGTGCTTAAATGATTGTGAAGTGGGGAAAATATGTTCCTTGGTGATGGGATTTTAGTTGTGTCACATAAGAAGGGAAACAGCAATGTTTATGAATGTAACTATGAGCTTTCTGGAAAGTGTTCAAGAAGCTGAACATTAATTGATAAGCAAAGTGCTCTGAGCTATTTCAGTTTATGAATACTTTCACTTTGAGAGTCTTTTTTTATAGTGTGGGTGTGCATGGGGCTGTTTTGATGCCCAGGGCTCAGGTAGCAGATAAAAGAAATAAGACAGTTATGTAACCAGAAAGCTGAGGACCTGCCAACCCTCGCAGTACTCAAGTTAGAAGGAAGTGCACACCCCTGCTCCAGACTTGCTAAGTAAGAACACAATCACACAGTCAGACACCAAAGCTTTTGTTTTGTGTCACATAACTCTTTGCCATGTCTCATTTCTAACTTAATCTCAACACTCCTGCTGCTTCAGAAAGATGAGGATATCATTTTTGAGGCTTCAGTTTTAGCACCGTAGACAATGTTTGTACATCTCAAACACCAAAGACTGTTTTACCTGCTTTGTGTTCATTTCACTTTTAATTGTTATTTGAATTGGAAACAAGCTTTGAGTTTTTCAGGATCTCTGACAATACCTCTCAAATTTCTGAGAGGTTCTTTTACCAATATCACAGCCAGCTTTATGTAGAAAACAGCTGTAGGTTTCACATCATCTGTAGCGTTCATAGGTAACTTGTAGGTAGGTAGGTAACAATATAATAGTCTTATAACCTGCATGTGACAGTGTGACTTGAAGTCTTCATGTCTGTCGACTGTCAGCAGGGTAAAGGTCAGCTTCAGACAGGGACAGACTGACCATCTGGCATACCGGGCTTGTGCCAATGTGCTATTTGGGCCGACACTTGGCCACTATTTTTTTTTTTTTTTTTTTAAAGATTGGTCTGACTGGCCCATAATACCACACAGTTGATCAGCGGCCCGATTGACATTGGGCTGGCCCAATCACATCGTTAAACACCAACCCCTTTTGCTTTGGTCCTGCTGGCATAATGCATTCGGCAAAAAAAAAAAAGTCAGTGCAAGAGTTTGCTCATAACTGCTGACCGGCCCTCGACAAATGCTGGTCTGCGGCCCATATGTTATTTTCTTCACTGACACTTTACGTGGCTCATCTCGCCCAATCATATCATGAAACACTTCCCCTCTTTTACATCGGTAACATAATGTGTTAGGATCTGCGAGAATGGAGAGAAAACGAAAAGGAGGTGCAGAGAAACTGTGAGAAAAAAAGAAGTTGGCTCTTCAAGCCAACGCTGCCAAATGCGCAAAAATTTCTGCTATGTTTGCCACGGCAGGGCCTTCATCAGCTCCCGTGGCCGATGACAGTGGTGGTGGTGGCATTTGAACAGGGACATGCAGTAAAACCTGCGGTAAGCTGGACTGCTCTCAGAACACTTGAAATGAGTAAAGCAACCCAACTGCTTGGTAATCTGACAATGATAAAACGTCAATAACATATTTTTGGCTAATGTTCTCTGGCCAGGTTAGTTTGTATTCTAGTTAGTTTGTAATACCTGTATATGCAGGTATTTATAAGACATTGTGTATGCAGCCCTCTCCCTCATTCATATGTCATTGTCTCTCTTAAGTTTTCAGTTTCTGCACTGCTATTTATTTATCTTGAAGATTGACCAATAATTAAATCTCTCTCTCTTTCTCTCTCAAACATACACACACAGTTCAAAGTTCATTCAGGAGTTCAGCTACATTCATCCTTTTGGACTGGGTCACTCCACAGTTTATTGAGTACTACTCTTGGAAGAGTTAGTATCTGATCCATCATTTCTCATCTCTATTCTTTTTCTTTTCCTCCTCCCTGAAACACATAGGTACACCCAATAGGATGAATTCTGCTTAAAGATCCATTACTGTGATGGAGTGGTGGAGTGTACTTTTTTGTAGTATTAATAAATTACACTTTTTGGAAGTATTTATTATGTCCACTCTCGCTGATTACCATTAACTCATTGCATGGCTTAAGGTACGTGGTTTTAAAGAGTTGCACAGTTGGTATACACATTCAAGAGACTGAAAGGACTGAAAAGGTGTGCGTTATCAAATGTGGTGGGCCGGTCTGGTCCAAAATGCCAGGGCTGATTTCTTGTCCCAGTCCGCCCCTGGCTACAGACCCTCATCAGAGTGCTGGGACTTGAGGTTAGAGGGTTGGGTGGTGGTCTTACACATGGACTAAATGTAAGGTCATGTTAGCCTTCTAAACTGCCCTCCATTCAAGCCCTCACAAACTGTGTGAGAGCAGTGTGGTTTGGAGTCTGTACAGTAAAATTGTACAAAATAGCTCAAAAATATCAACCCCTACATTTCCAAACACAGAACATCTGTGTTTCTATTAGTCAACCACACACACTGACATTATCAAAGTTGAATGAAAGTGAACTCTATGAATTATACCCTCAAGGAGGGCAGAGAACATAATACTACTAGGTTTTGGGGTGAGAGAAGGAAGGTTGAATTTGGGATTGAAAGAAAGAGCTTTTTGCTGCAGATACAGACGTGGAGAAAGAGGAGAGAAGAGATGATAGGCAAGGATTTCCACCATTGTCTTTCAGTGCCTGTGGGATGGCTCAGTCAGCAAGCACTGAATCAGACAACCACAGAGCTGGAGGGGAAGAGTGAGCCTGCAGAGAAGAGTCCGGAGAAGAGGACAAAGCAGAGAGACGAGTGTCCCTTGCAGGGTTGGGAGGCATGAGAGAGAAGTGGTCAGGTGAGGGGAGAGATGGAAGGACAGATGAGTCAGGAGAGGAGGGAGACAGGGAGTGAAGGTTGTGGTGAATGGGACATGTGTAGAAGAAAGAGGTTTGAGAGAGTGCAGGGATTCTGATATGAAGTGACATGAAGAGGAGTTACAGAAAGGTCAGTAGAGCAGTTCCTGGTGGTTATAAGGTGGAGCTGGTCAGCAGCTTTGTGAGTAGGGGAATGATGATGCACCCTGTAGCTCAGTCAAGCTCCGGATGGGAAGTCCCTCAGCAGACTCCGGTACTATGACTGATGCAAGCAAGGCAATCTCCAGGACATGTTCAGTCGCTGTCGACTGTCTGAATGTGGTCTAGCTCTGTTTGTGTCGTAACGGTAGCTTTGAATTTTTAGTGGTCATTCAGAAGGCCAGCTATGGACGCCATGTTGACTTCATTGCCTCATTGGGGTCACCATCAACATTTGGATCCATTTTGCTTTGGTTGCTTGATTGGTCTGGCATATTTCTATAATTAGTAGTTTCTAGGAATAATGCTGTCCACTTACTAGAAGACTGACACTTTGAAAGGTTAAACTCTTTGCAATTATGTGAGCAAGACTCAAACTGCATCTACTGCATCTGCTCTCAAACCATAACATGAGGACTAAGGTCTGTTAAAGGAACAATGCGTAACACACAACTAGAATTTTAGTTTAAAATGATCAAAAAGTGACAAACATTATCAACAGATAGTGAAAAAGTAACAGTTATGTCATCATGGCAAGGATATCTGTGCACCGTGTTGCAGAGATATAGACTGAAGTTAAGAAAGAAATATTCTTACACCTATTTTTCTGATTAAACAGATTGCCAAGTTAACTCACTGTAAAAACCACTTGACAGAAATAAGATGAAATTCACCAAAACCATCTTGTCTTCCCATGGTTACAATAAACACCAACTCTGGTTTGGTTCTCTGAGTTAGATGGTTCTCCTCTCCCCCTTTGCGCCCCTCCTGTCCCAGCCGGCTGTGTCTTCATTGTGTCTGGAATCAGAGCGCTGATCGGAGCCGCTGTTAATCACCTCACAGGACTGCTTGCAATCAGAGGAACTTTAGACTAAATTATTATGTTAACCAACACAGCGGGCAAGCAGAGAAATGCCTGTTTGAAAAGTAAATAGATTTCTAATTCTAGCATTCATGAAGAAAGGCTTCAACATGCCTGAAAACACATTCTAACACATAGCCATTCACATACACGGGCACATGTGTGCCACTGTAAATAGGCAGCAGATTGTCTATTGTGCCAATTTACAATACTAAAGAAGCAAATGCAGAATTTGACAGCTGCTAGCACAGACAACAGGGTCAGCAACGCTTGTAATTTGTAATCCCTGTTGAAGTAACTGCTGGTAATCACAGCACATAGATATACAGGCTGACATTGTTCGTTTCCCTCAAGAAAAGGGTCATGTGATAGAGGTGTGACGAATCAGGCATATCATGACTGAGACCCATCAGGAAGCAAATGTGTGTCTCTGTTTCTGCCCATACATTCTAAAACAAAGTTTTCAAACTGAAACAGGGTGAGCGGCATTCTTTGTTTTCTGACTGTAGTGTGGATGGTAGGCCCAAGCGTAGCAAAGGTTCTGCATCTTAAAACAAAATGTATTAGTGTGGATGAAGCCTATGGTACTCTCAGAAGCCAGACTGCACACTCTATTGTCTGTCTAAATAAATAAGTGGTGTTTGGTAGACTGGTGGGCGCCAGACTCACTAGTACAAACAAGAGATTCAGAAAAGGATGAGGCCAGATACATTTGCTAAAGGGCAAAGACTTGTTTTGTTGGCCACATTTTTTTTTTTTTTCTTTGAGCTTGTTTTAATGTCCTTTCCATCCTAACAAGTATTTCAGGCTCAGGAGGGGAAAGGTGATACTGTACTGCTGATACTGCCTCTCATCTGTGATGAGCAACTCCTTTCTTTCCAGCCCTACACATGCTTGTTCTCTCAACAACTGTGGACATAGCACAGCAGGATTAAGGATGACAGGTCGCAGGTCAGATGTTTTATTGTTCTCTTGACATTAACTGAACAAAATCCTGTTCCTCACATGAGCACATCTGTTAGATCCATAGAAACTAAACGTCCACCACCAAACACCCGCAGTTACAATGTGATCTTGCCATGATTGCCTCACATGCAGCTTTTGGCTCCTCTTTGATGTGTGGCAAGTCTACTCATTGCATCACTCTCACTCTTATCGACACGTATCCAGACGTATAGCCTCAGACGCTTGGGTTTTTGAGGAGAAGAAAACAAGTTTTGTCCTCATGGGAACAGTGTGGTAAGTGTTGTATCCTCCTCTGCATGCACATGGAGAAGGGGGGGCACGCGCGCACACACACACACACACACACACACACACACACACACACACACACACACACACACACACACACACACACACACACACACACACACACACACACACTTCTCTCCTTAGAACTGAGGTCATCCTGAATTAGTTAATTAAAGCAGGTTGTTGCCAAAACATTAGATCATCCCCCAGCTTGTTTTGTCATTAGCTGAACTAAAGCCCCTCAGCTGGCCCCCTCTTTTTGAGGGGAAGAACATGAAGCAGGAAGATCGTGCATCCATGTTGGAATAATAATAGAGCTGTAACCTTACTAACTTTGGTGCTCATCACTCAGCTCAAGAATCTTTTTTATTACGGGCTGAAAAATATTATATTCCTGTATATTCTAGTAGTCTGCTTTTACTCATCAGAGGCCCTATAATAATCTCCTTATTGGTCCTTTTTGGTATATTAGGATTAAACATATTATCCTCACAGGTATTATGATGCAAATTATGTAAGATTATAGTAATAATATAGAGTATTACAAAGCACTGATAGGATTCACAGACTTTACACTCACTAGGTTAGCTCATTGACAGATTCAGAGCACATCCATGTCTACGCTGAGATCAGTTGACAGTGATTAAAAAAACACATACAAGTATAGTGTAATTCCACATAATACTTGATTCCACAATTAGAATTTTTTAGAGCAAATATCTATTTTCAAGTCCAACATCTGGCATACAAAAGAAGTTTTGCTGTTAGTAGGGCATTCAAACAATCAAATCTTGACTTGTAATATTACTTTCACAAAGAACAGATGATTGTCTTCTAAGACATTCCACATAGAATATTTTGAAATGTAAAATGTGCCACATTTGTTTCTCTAGAATCAAGCCAATTATACGTATACAAGTACATTTTCCTAATAAATATATAGTTGTAAAATAAATCAGATGTTTCTATATCGGATTTATAGAAAATGCCATCATTTAAAACTAAGTTAAATCTTAGCCTAAAGTATTCCTTGGAGGGATATATTTAATAGGATTTCAAAGTGTTCTTTGTTGTATTTAGACATTATAGGATATGATAAATATTTTAGTCTTATTGGAATAATCTCTTATTGTGCAAAATCTATAAAATTAATATATGTTCTTGCTGGGTCTGGGTGCAATACATTTTTTCCATCTATTGCAGCCTTTTTTTTTTTTTTTCTGATGCAGCAGGCTGATGCTGTCCGCTGAATCACTGAGTATTAGGCCCACTATACCAATGATCCCTAATCAAATGATTTAGTGCTCTAAGAATATCCCAATTCCATCGAATTTTATAGATGAACAATCAAGACTTTAGTTTTTCCTCAAGCTTTAATAGATTTTCATCACTGTCAAATAAATGAACAAAAGATTAGATACATTTTCATGCCATTCTGCTGTGTATATGGATTATCTTTTCTTCCAAGTGATACCATTATTTTTGAAAAGAACATTAAGGGGAAATGAAATTGTGTTGCTAAAGCTCCATAGTCCCAATTAGAACTGCAAGTCCTGTAACAGTGATAATACTGAGGGCTAATGATGCAATATCCAACAGAAAAAAAGTCTGTTCAAGGTCCAGGCGTGCATATCGGCCTTTCATATTGTGTCATGCTTTCATTCTCGCGAGAAGAAGTGGTTACCAAGACACCAGGCACGCTGCGTCCTCCAAATCTTGAATGTCCCAGACTGACCAATGAGGGCTACCTCGACCGTACCAAAGTGGGGGATCATTTTAGGGGTGCGGTAACTGTCTTTCTTAAATAAACTGTGTTGTTGAAGGAACACATTTCATATTAACTCAGTCGAACTCAAATGCATTAATGTATTCACCATTTTAAGATTCCAATGCGTTTCACAAGTGTAGATTGCAGCAATTTGGTACAGCGTGGTCGAAGTTCATTCATGGTATCAGCCGCGCCAACATTGAAAGTTTCTGGGAAAGTGGACGTTCGTCGTTAATATTGACCAACGATACAGAATACGAATACCAACGATTACTGCTATCTCGAAAACCCGCTTCGACACATCTTCTAGGAAAAATAGAGACGCCGTGTTCAAAAACGGGCTGCAGACACGGGTGAGTAGGTCTTTTTTAAGGAAAGTGGTCATGTGGAGCAATAAATGTGGCGCACCTGTGTGAGGAACTCTTCGTCGTAACCTTAGCATACTGAACGTTAGTCTGACACAACGAAACAAAAATGAAAGAAAGGATTTAAATTCACTTCGCCCTCTACTACTATTACCTTTTGAGCTGCGAGGGGCCAAAATAGTTCTTTTAACACATTTAAAGAGGTTATTAAGTCAATATTCTTTCCATTCAGCAACAAAAGATAGTCCCCTTTTGCTTCATTGTTCCAAGATTTACAGCCAGGCTGTTTAAAGAGCCTGTTTATTTGTAGGTTAGTGACTCAATCATTCCCTCATTTAACTCTGCAGTAATCTCTCTGAGGCCATCTCAAGTTCTCTGTCATCCTCTGCACAGATGACTTTATTGAGGAGGTGATGTTGTGAAAACAGGCCTGTTTTAGCTGGACGCTGTGATTCCCAGAAGGTGACACGATGCCTGTTGCATAAAAAAAGAGGAAGTTCTCTTGAGTATCAGAGGATGTGAGTCTAGTCTGGTTTAAAGGTCACACAAAGCTTCAGACTGTTTGGCTGTAGATGTATTTACAGCCAGACTTTCACCGGTGGGAGGAGAGCACTTCTTTTTTTCCTCTATCAGATGAGGAAGTTGAGGCCTCTGAAGAATCAGACGTCCCTTCCTGTAGTAGCCTGGCGTCCTTCTCTTTCAGTCAGCAGGTTGAGTCATCTTAAAAGTCATGATTTCTGAGCAGATGAAGGCACAGGCTGAAGTGCATGACAGCTGAATCCTGTCGGATAGTTCTTCAGCTCCAGAAACTTAACCTAATAATCTGACTAAAGTGCCATTTGTGTTTCTTTTGACCATGCCTGCTTTAATTGGAAGATGTTCTGCTGAGCCACCGGCCCGTCCTGTCACATGAATATAAAGTAGAATGTGAGGAAAGCAGGCTTTTTGCATTATGTTGGCTTGGTAATTGAATCAAACTCACAAAAGACCTGCAAAAATTGTTCACCTTAGGCAACAGAAACAAGCACACCACCTTGTAATTTGCATTCTTAATCATTCCCAGGCCAAGAATGTGCATCCCGCAGTCAAGTAAGCCTAATCAAAAGTCAGTTTGCTGTTCGTTGTGGAGTCTTTTTTTTTCCGGGCCCTTCTTCTTCATCTTGGAAAAACAAGAAAAACAGTCAGCTGACACGAGCTGGAACTCTGACTTTGTTTGTTATATCTAAATGGGAAAAGCATACTACTTTTCAAATGTTAATAACAGTTCGTGACAGAGTGCACACAGCAGTGGTGCAGAGCTGCCTACTGTTATTCACATCTATCTTTTAAAGAAAGTCTGCAGAGACTTTGTTTCCCTCATTTAGACAAGGGGGAACATTAGGATGAAGAGTATGGGTTGGTGATGTCTGGAAAGAAGCTTATGGTGGTTTTAAGTCAGAGGCCCACCACAACCCACTGGAATCGTGTGCACAGGATGTACTTTTACATCAGTGGTATCAGAGCAGGGGATGGGCTCCTGCTTATGTAATGCACTTGGAGGATCTGGGCTGACGATACTCTGCCGGTAACAGAGCTGTTGTCTAGTTCAGGAGCTTAGATTAGCTCGATCAGCAGCTTTGCATTGCTGGTGGGCAAAATTATTTTAAACTCTTGCTTAACTACTTCTAGTTAATATTGCAGTGAAACAGGAATTTTAATGTAATTAACACTTCAAAAAATGGCATCCTTTCATTTTGAATCATTTCAAATTGACTGAGTAGACATGCGTTGTTGCCACTTATGGAAGTAATGCATGTCCAATAAAGGGGTTTTATTTAATCACAACTCTTACATCAGCCTGCTTAATAGACTAACTAACTAGAGCTGCTTATGCTGGTGATGTTCTCTGTTTTCTATCTGCTCTTCTAGAATGTCTTTATGACAGCAAGCCTATGATTTGCTGGAAAATATATTTTTCCTACCAAGCCAGCCCTACATACCATCCATCACAATGAAATAATAGTGTGGTCTAGACTAGATTGTGCTCCACTAGCTGTGGCCTGTAGTATTAAAACCAACATCATTGTTGCACAGCAACATAGAGAAATGTTCTGTTTTTCATTACAGAGTGCAGACCGGCCATCCTTAGATTTTACACATCAAAATGTATGTCTCTCAGAAGAGAACACACTGAGTACTGTTTTGGTAGTTTTCCCAGGAGGAGCACATCCTGGTTGGTTAGACGGTGCCACAGTCACAGTTGATTCAAATGAGTATTTTTCATCATGCCACAGGGACTCACTCCTTGTTTGAAGACTGTCCTGCTTGTCTATCTTGTGTTTCTCTCACTCTCTTTCTGTTTGGCTGTAATCTGTCCTGTGTGCCACCTGTATTTGGCCTTTATAGCTGCACTGACGTGGTTTTGTGTGCGGCTTATCTGCACTGCCATGAGCTGATGAGGTCATCTTATGTTGCATTCATTTTTTGCACCAGCCCAATAATCTGTTCCATTTGGCCAGAGTATACAACACACACACACACACACACACACACACACACACACACACACACACACACACACACACACACACACACACACACACACACACACACACACACACACAATTATGCAACATTGTTCCAAGTCCTCAGCTGATGTGAGTTGGACAGATTCTGTATGCATTCTTGTGCAGAGGAACCACTTGTATTAATTTGCATATTATGGGCACTAAATAAGATGCACATTTGAATGCATATGTACTCTAAAGAGGTGGTGGAAGAAGTATTGAGCCGTTTTTCTTAAGTAAAAATATCAGTAGTGCACTATAGAAATACTCAATTAAAAGTAAAATAAGTAAAGTTCTGTATTCATAGCTTAAGCAGAAGTACATACGTATTAGCAAAATGTACCTAAAGTTATAATCCTCGAGATTTTCATCTTGTAAAACCCAAGTTTTCATGTATATATTGTATTTATGGCTGTCATTTATTCTTACCATTAAATGTATATGCACTCATTGGTTAACGCTCTGTATAGTAGTTCACATTGTCAGTGGTGAGAAGCATAACAATGCTGAGTTCAGATGGTGTTCACATGCACCAGGGATTCACAGGAAATGATGCGCTCTTGGTCTCGAAGAAATTTGAAAGACGAGTACCAGCACACATTGCACGTTATTCGTGCATGTGTAACGACTGGTGAGAGAAGCAGAAAACTGCTCCCATGCATTCTGAAGCATATTTGTGGCAGTACAAGTATAGTTATTTTCATGGCATGTGAACAGATCAACAAGTTGCTTGTTTTCCCTCTGTTTTATGGCAGACCTGTCCAGAGTGATCGATAAATGTGTCATTTCAAATGTAGCTCTCAACTGAAATCTGACGATGTGATGTCTTAGGTTTTAAGTGTGCACAGTCAGGTTAAGCCCTCTCTGGCCCAAATATGCTTGACAGTAGGAGTCACGTGGCCGACTTTACTTCAGCCATTGCCCCCTTGCTGTCCTCAGTTTGTCCCCCTGAAGAATGAGGTCAGTGTGACTCCTTGTCCTGGCAAGCTGTGTCTCTGTTTGTACTGAACTCTGGAGGCTACCAGCTCAGCTCAGCACTCGCATTCAGATCCCTTGCATGCAAACAGCTTCGTCTTGTGTGACTGAATGAAGCTGTGAGTCTGAGACGAGAGGAAGACCTTGCACGATGTTGGTATCCTGCAAAAACCCTTTATCATTTTTTTTTCAGTACAGTTAACAGGTGTGTTTGCCAGGTCAAGGAGCACAAGTGTTGTTTCTGCCCAAATGCAGAGTGAGTCATGAATTATAATTGGGTCAAAGGCTGGGAACCAGACCGTTACACCGAATCAACGCTGAATACACAAATTCAATATCTGGTTTGATGAGTTTGTGTGTGTCTCTGATATGTCACGAAGTGTGTGCTTGTCTTCGTGAATCCCCACACGCCCACATCGTGTGAGTTGGGAAGGGCATTTGCTTGTGTGTGAGATTACATGCGGGTGTGTTTGCACATGTATTTTTGGAGGATCTGTCTTGTCCATCATCTGCCTCACCCTTCCAAGACAAACAACTGCAGTTTAGATGGCAGCCTTTCTTTCATCATTCCCTCCATTTTTTTCATTCCCAGAAGGCCGTGCTTCTTCATTGCATGTGAGAGACACTACCCAGCACCTCTGGCTGTTTTGAGGTCGTAACATGCCTCTCATTAACCATTATTTACCCTGCCCCTCCACACTAGGCCCACTGACCTACTAAGAAGAGGGCTTAAACAAACAGCTTTTAACACGCCTTTGTGTTTGAGATCTCTGCTGCTGTGTCACGTTGGAATCAATCCTACAAGACTATCTTTATACAGAGGCAAGCTGTCTGCAGATTTACACGTGATGGCCTCACGGTCCAAATGAACTGGGAGAAGGTCAAGATGTGGTTGTCAGCTGTGCTGTTACAACATAAAGTTTCTTTTTGTTGACTGAACTGGTGGTTGTTTTCTTAACTGAAGCGTGACAGAGCTGACAAACAAAGGGGAAAGAATGAACACTACTGAATAACATTGTGGGTACAGTTGAAACAATTAGTTGAATAATCAATTGTAGAATTATTACTAAATTCAGCTTAAGTGCTGCTTTTCTTGTCTTATATAATACTAATTCAATATCTTTTGATTTTATATCGTTCAGACAAAACAAGCAATTTGAAAATGTGTGCTTGAACTGACGGGCTTTCCACATATTGCATACTGTAGACAACAATTTGAGAAAATGACTGACAGATTAATCAGTCATGAAACTAATCATTAATTACTAATAATGGCAATTATAAGATCCAGGGTTTTTGACGCGTGACCCATACTAGATACTAAAAGTCAGGATTTCTGAGCCTCAGTCCTTCAATTTTTGGCCAGTTAGTGTAATATTGAATCACTGGAGCACCCCTGTAATACAGAGTAGCAGTGGGCGGTATGGATAAAATCTGTTAGGGTTAATGCAAGTGTGAGTCATCTGTACCAGCAGATATATCATCTGTGGAAACGGTGTGGTGAAATCTCTACCAGCTGACAAATTTCTGTTGTCTTATTGTATGTTATCATATCACCTAACCCTAATCCAGGGTGAGGTAGTATATTGTATTATGTAGGGAGCGTCGTTCACTGTGCCAGGAGCATCTGTATCGGTAACTAATGGTACAAGTCCTGTGAAAGATTGAAGGGGGTAAAGCTGATTTAGAGGGTGAGGAAGAACGCAGTTGTGGCTGCTTTCTTTGAATCTTTACACATTTCCATTCATTTCCATTGAATACAGAGTTTTCTCTGTTGCTGTCTGCTATATTTCATTGAAAAGGGGTCAGTGGCTTTGAAACAAGTCACATGTTGCCCTAAAGAACTCTAAATGTTTAAACCAGCCCAAAATATTTGCTTTGTCTGTTCACAGCACGTTTGTGTATGTGAAAGCCAACACACGCCAAACCAGACCTGATAAGCACTCGCTCTAGAAATTTGAATTTCAACCGCCATCTGTCGTCACTTGTGCAATAACCTCACTTACCTGCCAAAGACATGAAATGCAAATTTGAAGAGATAAGTGTATGGAGCACAGGAACAGCGTGCTTGTCACCTGCACCTGTGTCATCATGAAGGTGCGTTCTGAGAAGTTTAGATTCATGCATACGCGTCTCGCGTCAGTGCGATGTTCTCAGGAGATTGATTCCAGTTGGCTGCAGTTTGGTATCTTCACCAACTGAGGATGCAGGGTGACAGTGACAGGGCCTGCTTGGGCATGCCAGTGTGTAATGTGAGCAGTAATGTGAGATGTTAGTCTGGTGAGTGCCTGCATTCGTGGAATGTGCATGTGTGTGTGTGCACATGAAGTGACAGAGCTTATGATTTTGGTATGAGAGAAAGGAGCAAGAGCTGCAGTAACTTCACACCCCTCGCCCTCTTTAGGTGGTCTCTGTAAAAACACATTTCCAGCTCTGATCAATCTGAAAAGGGAATTGTGAATAGAGCTAACGGTGTGTGTTTAGTAAACATCCAGTGGGGTGATAATATAGACTCATCATTGTGTGGGTAAGTGAGCATGTATGCACGTCTGTGTATCATGGATCACAGAGTATTTGGCCAAATAAGAAGGCACCACACACTCACACTAATGCTCTTAATCCACCTGCCTCCTCTGTGTCTCCCAACCAAGGTGTGTGTTCTCATGGAGGTGCATTACTACTGCCGGAGGGCCAGGTGGGATGCTCACAGGGTATTATGTTTAAAATATTCCCCCCAGCACAGAGATCGAGTAGCTTTCAGAAGATTTGAGAGGGACTGGCAGGAGAGGAGGAGGAAAGTTGGAGAGAGGAATGAGGCGAGAGGTTAACTTAGAACACGAAGACAGGATGGAGGTGAAGCAGTGAAGTGAGGAAAAAATGGATTGATCTAGGAAGAGAAAAGTAGATGTTTTGCTGAAGCAGAGAAGAGGAAATGTAGAAAATATGTATGAGAAGAACAAGAAAAAGCAGTGATGATACAGTAAATATGTGATTATCAGCCATGCCCAGGCCTCAGAAGGAGTGATGGGAGGGAGGACAGTGTGATTGATGTGTTACAGGAGGTAGAGAAGGTGATGAAATTTGTTGGCCCAGCTGAAGTATTTATCTTCCCATCCCATCAACTCCTGCTGTGTGTTTTTGACTTCAGAGCTGCCAATTGCTTTTCCTCTATAGTGGGGAGTGTGAGTGGAAGTCCGCTCCCTGCTGCTGCCTCCGGAGGATGACTGACCACCGCATGTGTGTGTTTGATTTTAGACTGTGGGTGTGAGTGCCTGACTCTGTGTGTCCGTTTGTATACATGTATTTTAGTGTGTGTGTACCACAGGGAGGCTGGTTGTTCTGTCGCACCCCGCCCTGCTGACTACTTTAAATAAGCACCGCTGCGTGTGTTTGGACTGCATGTAAGGAGCGAGGGCAGCTCGGCCTCGGTGTGCAGGAAGTGAATTAAACGACTCGTGGGAATGGACACAAGTGCATTTCCTGATTTATTTATTTTTTTGTATTAATTAGACACAAACCTTCATAGAAAGACTCACCGGAATACTCTTGAGGTAATCCAGGAGCTAAAGCTGTTCCTGAACCACTGTTTTGCAGACCCTAATGACAGGATATCCTTGACCACACCTCCTTCATAATGATATTCCTTTTTTTTTCATCACCAGCTGTCTGTTATCCCACTTCCCCTCCCTGACTCTCTCTCTAGAATACATTATTTTATCATCTCAGAAAAATCAGTTTGAAAGGAAAAGGCTGATGTTATCTGGAGTAACTGAGACAGGATTTTACTCCAAGGGAAAGTTATCACTGGGATATGAGGCACACACTCGAAATACAGCATTCATATTACAAAGTAATAAAGTAAAGTGATTGGTTGGCCTATGCAGCACCTTGTTGGGTGATGCTGCATTGAGTTAGAAGAAAAACTGAGCCAGATTCAGCCTTTTCGTCAGGCACCCTGGGTTTTCTCCCTAGAAAGGAGACACACTGTGGTCTCATTCACACGAATGAGGAAAAATCAAAATGAACAGGGCTGTGTTTCTCAGAGCACGGCCTTGTGCTTGTATGTCTGATTTTACTTGAATGCAGCTAGGAACGTAGACAAGGTTAAACCCACCTAAACATTCAAACAATCATGTTTCTCCTCACCTTTCTCAACCTGCTGTAAAATTTTTGAAGGTAATTTAAAGGGATGCAACTACTGGTCAGTGATCAGTCTGTTGTTTTGATAAACAAAAAGTAGGAAATGCATGTAATTTAAAGCCCAAGCTAACACCTTCAAATTGCTTTTTTTTTTGCTCAACAAACAGTCTAAAACCCAAAGTTTTTAAGATTTACTCTCTCTGAGGACCAAAATCAGCTGCAGGTCCTCACAGAAGCTGGGACAAGGGATTCTTTTGTATTTTTGCTTGAATAATGACTTAAACTAATCTAGACTAATATTTTCTTTGTGATGATCTGTCTGATGATCACTGGTGATACCTTACCCACTACATCTGCAGGGTTAAAAATGAATCATTTCATTGTTTCCATTTCCTGCATTACGATTGCCACTGTCATAGGTAGTGGAAATGGCACTTTAAAAGGAAGACAAGTTAATGAGAAAGTGTCTGGAAGATCACGTGACTACGAGGAAAAAGCTCTTGCTTCCTGCTCTCCCAACTCTCTTCCTGCTTCTTGACAGAGGGGGTGGAGTCTTCTCAGCAGTGGGAGGAGAAGGAGGGAAGCATATGAGCCTGAAGGAGCAGAGAGAGGCTCAGGTTAGTGTTCATTTGGCTCACGCACACACAGGAACGCAAGGAAAGCAGCCTCGGACTCCTACCTGCTTCTTTCACAACAACTCCTCTCTTGAGTTTTGAAGTTGCACTTTTCTAGTTTTCCTGTATTCCACAGACCCAGTTCAAGATCTTGCTGCCTGACTCGTATACATCATGTGAGTAAACTTTATCTCCTGTCTTGTTTGAGGACATCAGCATGCCTGCAGTGTGTAGACATGGGGTTGTGTCTGTGTACGCAAGGGGCTACCCCCTGAGGGGGGAGCAAACATACTTGAGAGTGATAATTGCAACTGATAATTGTCAGTATGTCTTCAGTGAATTAAGCTTTTTTTTTTAAATTTCTGTTCATGTAAATGCATTCAATCATTTGTTGTGAATGCTATCTTAAACATAGGACATTTACCAGAGATCAGCAGCACCTCTTTATTGAGATGTAAAACCTTCCAGAGCACTGAAATGTCTGTCATAGTAAAGGCAGCGTTTGTTTCTGTGTTCCTGCCATGCTTCCTTGTCCTTGAGATGGAATGCCAAATCTAAAAATACTGGTCTTGATTATAACATTTGGCAGCTCTGCTCCAGGACTATATTCATTCTCTCAGCCCCCTCAGCTGTAGCAGGGTGAGGGTGCAGACAGGTAACAAGTATGATGTTGACATTTACGTTTTTTGTTTTTTTTCCAAGCAGAAAGGGAAAGTGTTTGAGAGCATTATTGCATCAGAGGTGCCTCAGTTCATCACACAGTAGATAAGGGTGAAAGATCTGGAGAAGTTGGATCAACTCTCTCGTTTCTCTCCAAGGTGTGTTTGATTTCTGCTATTAAGCCTGTATGTGTGTGGGAGAGGCGAAATGTTGAGGGCAGCTGTCGGCGAACACAGAGTCACTTTTTCATGACTGCTCTTTAGACTTTCAGCACCTCTCTGTCAGTGCAGAGAAACTGGGATTACAAAGGGTTAATGGTTGGAGAATGAGTCCAGTGTGTGAGTGTGTTTGTACATGTGAGTGCAACCACCAGTCTGTGTGTGCGTGTGTGTGTGTGTGTGTGTGTGTGTGTGTGTGTGTGTGTGTGTGTGTGTGTGTGTGTGTGTGTGTGTGTGTGTGTGTGTGTGTGTGTGTGTGTGTGTGTGTGTGTGTGTGTGTGTGTGTGTGTGTGTGTGTGTGTAACACTCCCTGTATCTAAGCCAACAGTTAGGGCGAGCCATTGAGGCGACTCCACAGTGACCACTCTCCCTCCCACCAGTGTGTGTGTGTGTGTGTGTGTGTGTGTGTGTGTGTGTGTGTGTGTGTGTGTGTGTGTGTGTGTGTGTGTGTGTGTGTGTGTGTGTGTGTGTGTGTGTGTGTGTGTGTGTGTGTGTGTGTGTGTGTGTGTGGTGGCTCCATAGCTGACTGAGGACATCACTATGTGATTGCATCCACGCCTGCGTGTCTCTGGAATGTTTTCATCACGGTGTGGGGGGGGTGGGGGGGATTTCTCTCCTTTGCTTCGTTGCCCTGTGGCTATATAGTTGCAGCATAAAGGTGTGTTTGTGTGTGTGGCTCTTCAGGTGTTCTCTATCTTTTAGTTCATACTTAATTACATTAGTATGTGTGCACATACAGTATGTCCCCCAGGTGTGTTTAGTTTGTTTATTAGGATCCCCATTAGCTACAGCATTGCAGCTTTGTTCATGGGGTCCACAAAAAGCTTCACATACAGACAAAGCAACCATAATAACTTACATCACATTACAAAATACACAGGACAAAGTCTAGAACACACACTCAGACAAGACAAGCTCCTAATAAGACAATAATCAAAATACATGAAGTCTGTAACTTCATTAATGGAGAGTATCCACCACTGATGGGTAAGATTCATTTAAATACTGTATTTACTTTAGAATTTGTTGGTTCATAACTAGCATTACTGTATTCCAAGTAATTTATAGTAATTTCTGTTCTTAATCTCACTCCAGTATGTAATTCCTTTTAACATTGTTCTGTGTTATACAGAAGCAATAAAAATTTAGTCAGTACATTTCTTTTATTACAACACTATGACCAAGTTAGATACAGTCTGCTACCCAACCTGGTGATTCCCATAGTCATAATTATAAGATAAAGAATACCAATGTATGCACCTAAGTCTGAATATGTTCATACATGCATACCTTCAATCATCGTCAAGTAATGAAAAAAGAAATAATGTCTGCCATAATAATGATTTTGAGTATTTGACCGTATAAATGTAACCCGTCTTTACGTTCTGTCTTCAATAACATTAAATAATTGGGATCAATAAAGAAGCAGTCATTTGGAAAACATGGAAACCAACTTCTCACAACTTTCAGAACTCATTTCAAATCAGAATACAGCCCACTTCACCCCCCACTATCCCCGGACTACAGATGCAGACAGACCCTCCACTGCTTCCATGTATTGTGGTGCTGCAGGCCTGTCCACATGTGGATTACTGGGACTTTAACTTCCATACATTAGTTTCTACATCTGTTCCAGATTGAAAAGATGCTGTTCTAAAAAAAATTCAATGGAATCGTGCTGTTTGCTTGTGTGATATGTCTCAGAGGTAAATTCCATTCATGAGTAGCTCAGTACATGGCATTCATGTGACTGAGCTGGTCTTTCTTTTGGTGATCTAAAATTTCCTCTGAGCATGTCTGTTTGGTGGAGCAATCATCTCTATCTAACCTGAATGATGAACCCGATACAAATAGATATTTCTTATGAATACAAGTAATGAACATGACTAATCTGTTTTTAACATAAACCAGGTTTATACAATAATGCATTGCAACAACAATCATTCTGTATTCACAACGGAGTGCAGTTTACTTTGTCTTATAACATTTGTGCTGTCTTTATCCTATCCAGTGTAGCACAGAGTCACTAAGCTTGTCTGCTTGATGTAAGAGGCGTCGCTTGGGTTTATTTTCGTTGGCTAACTGTTGTATTGAGTCTCTGGTATTTTTGCTTTTTGGGCTCCCACAGAGGATTTTTTTTTCTTTTCTTTTTTTTTCCCGTTGAGATCAGGATTCATTCATTGGCAGTTGAACCGTGGGTTTTGTATGGAACACTGGTGGAGGTCTGAAGCATTTTCTAGTTACGCTATCATTATGGATTTTCCATGTTATTTAGGACTCTGTGTGCACTGATAATGAAAATAGGCTGATTAGGCCTAAAACACAGTGTTCTGGCTTTTGGACAAATGTGGCTGAGGACCTCTGCTACCTCGTGTTGTGAATAAGCTGCAACATGTTATGAAGTGTAACATTTTCTATTTTGAAAGGAATTTTCTGTCGATGAATGAACTGTCAGTGACATTGAATGTACAGTGTAGCTGGAGATCATTCACAGCGATCCTGTCCCCTGATGAATGTGATTTTACTGTGGCTTATTTCCCTATCATTGATATAGTTGTCATTGCGATGTTAACTGCTGCAGTGAGTGTCGTGTGTCGTTGCTGTCGAGTTCACACATTAATGTTATGCTGGAGAATTAGAGTGAGTCTGAGCCTCGTCTGCCTCGGTTTCATGCTGGTCCAATCACAAGAGACAGACATTTTGTTATCACCAATCATTCCAGACCTCTGACCTTAAATAGAAATCAGATGACCTTTTGAGAAGTTTGAGAACCCCTGTACTGTTGGGCAAATGAAAGACAAAACAGCTTCGAAAAACAGAAACTTTGTGCGTGCGTGCGTGCGTGCGTGCGTGCGTGCGTGCGTGCGTGTGTGAAATCCAGCTGAGTGAAGTGTAAAGTGTGGCACCTTTTTGGATTGTGTTTTTCTTGTTTATGTTGTGATGCATATTGAATTTTTTTTTTTTTATATAGCTTATATGGGCAAATGTTATAGAATGTTTGTCTTCGCTGCAGGGTTCAGTTTTCCTGAGGGAAGACTTAGCCACCTGCTCTCCACTGATTACCTACTCAGTCATAACTCTCCTCTCTGCTGCGTGCGCTCGTGCACACACGCACAAAACACACACACATACACATATGCAGAGAAAGGATGGATGCTGACATTCATGGATGCACAACTACACATGTACACATGAGACAGGATTTCATTTGCCCCCTCCTCATCCCTCCCTTGGGTGTAATTGTGCATGGATGTGTGTGTGTTTCCTGGGGCCACAGACGCAGACAGTGATGGGCAGAGGTGGAGGAGTGGGTGGAGGGAGTGGGGGAAGGCCATACAAAGATGAAGTGAGATGCTGTAATAACTGTCTGCTTATGGTTCAGTGGCTGTTTTTGCAGTTCACTAGACCCTTGTGCATATAAGAGTTGCATAACCCTGTGGTCCCGACACTTCAGTCATGCATGTCAGACGAGCTCTCCACCCAGCCAAGGGCTGTTTTCAGTAGGAAATGAGCAGCGTGTCCAGAGCTGAGAGCTGGACAGCACTGTGCGGTGAAGCCAGGACACATTAAAGGTTGAATCCTCTGAGGTCTGGTGCTCTCCTCTCTGTCTTCATTGGCTGTCTTTGGACCTCCCTAAATGAACCCTGAAGGGGAGTGGCTGATAACCTTTTGAACTCTTCCTTTAAGCTTTTTATTGATTTAAAACCGAATCTGTTGTGTCCCAGTTGGGGGACAAAATGGGGTTTGTGTTATGTGCTCAAAACATGATTGTGGCTGGATACATTATGCTCTAGGTTGTCTGTCTGCACGTCCCATTCTCATGAACACGATACTTTGAGAATGCCTTCAAGGAAGTTCTTCAAATTTGGCACAAACGTTCACTTGGACTCAAGGATGAACTGATTACATTTTGGTGCTCTGAGGTCAAAGGTCACTGACCTCCACTGGTGGAGGCATACATCTGCGAGGCAGTATTTCCCCTTTGATTAATTAGCAAATGTTAACATGCTTGATTGCTAAATTAAGGTGGTGAATGTGTTAAAAACTCTAGTTAGCATGTTGATGTTAGGCTACATGGTGGCGCAGCAGGTAGTGTGCGTGCCTCACAGCAAGAAGGTCGCCGGTTCAATTCCCGGGTCGGGCCTTTCTGTGTGAAGTTTGCATGTTCTTCCCGTGCATTCGTGGGTTCTCCCTGGGTACTCCGGCTTCCTCCCACAGACCAAAAACATGCTCATTAGGTTGGTGACTCTAAATTGCCCCTAGGTGTGAGTGTGAGTGTGAATGTTTGTGTGCATGTGCCCAGCGATTGGCTGGCGACCGGTCCAGGGTGTACCCCGCCTCCTGCCCGTTGACAGCCGAGAGAGGCTCCGGCCCCCCCACGACCCCGAAAGGGAATCCATAGAAAATGGATGGATGTTGATGTTAGCATTTAGCTACATCCTCATGGGCCACTAGCATGGCTGTTGACTCTCATACGTTTTACACCAAAATTTAGCTCATATGTGCAGGTTTACCAGTAAGAGTTTGCTTCTTTGAGGCTGATGCCACAAACACACACAGGAAACAGTAGAGAGTGGCATGAAGGCCAGTGAGAATATTATATTATGGTTATAATGTCACTTTTTATATATTTTATGAGATGATGATGAGATAGAAACAGAGCGTAATGACTTGACTGTTCTGTCTGATGCAAGGAAATATTTCTGTGCCAACGTCCAGAACTTCAGTGCACATCACCATCGTGCCTGAAAAGGGATAAAATTTAGCGTGTCCACCTGAGCGTCATGTTTCCATGACGACTGATCAGAGCTGGAGCCCATAATACCTGTGACTGAATGTGGATTGTAGCTTTTCCTGGTGAACACTAAAGACAGATGGGTGTGATACTATGTATAAATGCATACATCTTTTGTTTGTATAAGCAGGTTTCTCTAATCCATTAATTACAGTTTTTTAATCAGAGACATCTGTTGGTGTCCGACTGGTTGAAATCTCTCCAACGTGAAGATATTCCGGCTTTAAACGACGTTTCCCCCTCTGCTTCTCTGATGTACGCCCTTCCTCTCACTCCTCTTGATATTTTCACATCTAAATTGGTGAATTAAGGGTTTATTTTGACCGAAGTTGGTGGTGATTGCTGGTACAGTGGAAAGATGAACCAAAAAGATTTTGGTGGGTTTTATTTTGTTCCAGTTGCGTGTGTGTGTTTTACGATGATAAAATTACTGTGTCTGTGAATGGACTCTGGTGGCTTTGGCCGATATAATGACTGTCTCTAGTTAAACAAAACAGATCTTGCTCTTTAAAAAGAAGTCATCTCTGTAGGGATCATTTCCTTAATAATGTCAGACACAACCTGATCCTGTCAGTGGCACACAAACTTTTTGTGGATGTACATTGACAGTACACAAACACACTGAGGGTATACACTGCAGCCTGTCTCGTGTCTGTCAGCTGCAGCACTCTTGCTCAAAACTGGATCAGTTTCAAAAATTGTTGTCTCCATAACATGAAAAAATAGGTCCATAAACACAGATAATATTTGACTGGAATTTGTCCCATTTGCGTAGGACATGACTGGCACCAAATTTTGAAAACTGGTGTATAGATGAAAACACCAGTAAGTGGACCTTGAGTTGGGAATCTCTTGATTAACTGATATTTCCTCAGTCAAGAATGAACTTTTATGCTCATCTTTTCTATTGTTTATTAATATTTCTGTCTATTAAAGGCAGAACTAATGAAAAGATATAAACTCTTAATATGTAAAATTATGTCTTTTCGGAATGATTATGTAACTGTGTGTCTGCTTGTGTGGTCACAGCTGTTATCTGGGCCATGTTTCTCCGATCGAGCAGGTAAAGACAACAGCCTGACAGAAGTGGAGAGGCTTTAGTGAAGCTTTTTTTTTGTTTTTTGTTGCTTAAGCACTGGTGAGGTTGGACAGTCAGTGCTTGGCTCGCTGTGTGATTCCTCTACAGCAGTTACACTGGCTTCATGGCAAACAGACAAGTCTGTGTGCCCAGAAATAGATGGTCACCGTAAACAGGGACGACCTGCTGGTCACACACACACACACACACACACACACACACACACACACACACACACACACACACACACACACACACACACACACACACACACACACACACACACAGTCAGTAGCAAAGACTCCAGCTGACTGCGTTTGTTTGTTTGGCTGTCTTTCTCACACGTTTCCTGCTGTGAATGCGTCATCACTTCCTGCTTGTCCTTCGAGTGAGTAACGAACCTGAGAAATCACTGCTGACTAACTACCCCTCCTCTCTCTCTCTCTCTCTCTCTCTCTCTCTCTCTCTCTCTCTCTCTCTCTCTCTCTCTCTCTCTCTCTCTCACTCATATGCTCAGAAACTGAAGGATTTAAATATGATTTACTAGTATCTAGTTGAACATTGCCACTGAGCAAGATGCTGAATCCCTTCCAGGGCAGGGACAGCTCAACTGGGCCTTGGGGATAGAATTCATTGAACTCATAAAATCTTGTTCCAGTAACTTCCTCCATGTATTTAGTTTCGTGAAAGATGTGTTCTTCAGTGTCTACGTTTCAGATTGGACAGGAGGAGCTTTCTGATGACATCTCTCTGTCTGTGAAGTCTGTTGTTTTCTGTACAGTCTGGGGTCAATGTCCACTGGGACCAAGGCCACTGTGATAGGAAAAGCTAGCTGGTGTCACAGAACGCACACACACACACACACACACACACACACACACACACACACACACACACCCCTTGTTCCTGTCCCTCATGTTTGGACCCTCAGAGCCTTTTTCTGTTTTGTTTTGTTTTTTTTTTGTTTTTTTTTGTTTCTTTTTGTCATAATTCAGAATATTTTCTTGGAAGTAAAGTATAAAAGCTCAGAGCTCATTTACACTTTACTACCAAACCCATTCCCTCACGTGTTGCTGTTTGCTATGTGTTCAGTCACTCAGTAACTCAAGGCTAGAAAATATTGGCAAGGCAAATGGCTTCCAGTCGTGGGCTCTCCCTGTAATTAGTCTTCAGCGGGCTGGTTGGTAGGTGGCCATCGTCAGCTGTGGTAAAAAGTTAGTCATCTCTTCCTTTCAGCTGGAGCTTCCCCTGTCACCCTGTGCAAGTTTCTGGTCAGAGATCAGGATAATACCGAGCACACTTCTATCTTCCCTTGTAATCTGTTTGTCTCTTGCTAACGTATTTCTCCTCACTTGCTCACACACCATGAAATGCAATCTCTTTCTCACATACACAGCAGACATAAGACATATCATTACCAGCTAATATGGCGGTTGGAAAGGCGAATGTAAGTGCAGTCAGATTCACAGCAACACAGTGGTTAGCATAGTTTTATGATAATCGAACCAAGAAAGTTTCCATCGCAGAAAAGAAATATCATTCCGTGGTCTGTCGCTGTGGTCGGTGCCTGTGGTGCGCTTGTCGCTTTTGGAGACATCAGCTGTTTGTGTAACTGCAGAACAGAACATGAATGGAAACCAAAAGACGGAAAGTTAGAAAAACAAGACGGATAGGAGATGTTTTGTTTCCCTAGAAAGTTGTTTTTCATTCACACACACACACACACACACACACACACACACACACACACACACACACACACACACACACACACACACACACACACACACACATGATGTTGCTTGATCAATTCGCACCTTGTTTGGCGGCAGGCAGAGAGATTATGTTGCTGTTTGCACAGACATTAGTCCTGTAGTGACGTATTTTAGCTGCCTGGTCCTGCCCATTGAGGAGATGGATGACAATGGCTGCTGTTTTTAGGAATGAGGGACTATCCGTGTGGACAATATTTGCATGTAGGTGGTTCTTCTCATCGCTGAGCTTTAAAGACGGAAGGTAACTGCGTAGCATTTGCATACTTCCAAATCTGATCTCCATGCAGCTTAAATGACTATAGCAGCCTTTATTTGACCCTCTTCAGTCCTCTGTTCCCGGTTTTTGCAGCTTTGCATTGACAATAATTATTGCTGGTGGTTCAAACTCTCTCTGATTCTCCATCCCCATCAGTGTCCACAGCTAAACTATCAGGTCCAGTAAGAAAACAAAGAGACTGGATCATGGATTACAGTTATCAGCCGAAATGTAGTGACAGGATACTGTGTGTGTGTGTGTGTGTGTGTGTGTGTGTGTGTGTGTGTGTGTGTGTGTGTGTGTGTGTGTGTGTGTGTGTGTGTGTGTGTGTGTGTGTGTGTGTGTGTGTGTGTGTGTGTGTGTGTGTGTGTGTGTGTGTGTGTGTGTGTGTGTGTGTGTGTGTGTGTGTGTGTGTGTGTGTGTGTGTGTGTGTGTATAAACACACAGCTCTTGCATAGTTGTTAAACCATCCCATGATATATATATATATCCCATGGTTCCTTCAACAATGGCTTCCACTTTGTGTTTACATGATTTGTCCACCATAAGAATCCTGTTTTAAGTGTGTGATAGAGGCAGAGATGGAGCCTTCAACTTCCGTGACATGACCGGTTTAGTACAAGTACACTTTTAGATAATTATTACACTATTACACTGAAGCTGAAGAAGTGAAAAGGTACTGAGGGCTTTTCTCTCAGTTTCCTAAGTTCCTCTTTGTAGGGGATTTTCTACAAAAGTGTTTGAGTATTTTGGAACAAGAAAGATTAAAAACATGTAATAACAAATTGACATATGCTGCTTAAAAATTAAGCTTTTAAGAGGGGCTTTCATGGTTTATTTTAATGGATATGTTTAGCCTGTATTCAAATACTGTCTCAGCTATATATTGTATTTGTAAAGAATCAGTGGTTGGCTCCAGTTTTTACCGTCGTCTGTGTGTTTACTGCACTGTTGCACAAACATGTTCTCTCGCAGGTTGCTGACAGACACAGCACATACATTGATTTTACACATGAAACTCTGTTCACAGGTGTTGGTGTCGTCATCTTGTGGGTTTCTGCCTCCCTGTAACTGAAACTAACTGAACAGTCCCTCTGTTCTTTGTCTATGAGATGTAAAATTTTCTTCTCACTTAGATCATTCTCTTTATTTTCCATTCAGTGTTTCCATCATGGTATTTTTGCTCCATCCCCTAAATGTTCTCCTTAGAGGTTTGCCTAAAGGATTTCGGTTGCTTAATGTTTGTGAATCATTATTTTCTGTGATGCAAATGTGTTTGTAATTTAAGAAAGACTATTTTAAACTCTTCTTTGATTTGTCACATGGTTGAGATGAAAGCAAATCAGGCGACTGTGTGTGCACATATCTTCGCAGTTCATGAAAGCGCGTGTGTGTGTGTGTGTGTGTGTGTGTGTGTGTGTGTGTGTGTGTGTGTGTGTGTGTGTGTGTGTGTGTGTGTGTGTGTGTGTGTGTGTGTGTGTGTGTGTGTGTGTGTGTGTGTGTGTGTGTGTGTGTGTGTGTGTGTGTGTGTGTGTGTGTGTGTGTGTCTCCAAGTCTAAGCTGTCATGGTTGTTTTTTCTCTTTCTCCCCGCTTCTGGTCGGCTGTTCAGTGATGAGAGCGAGGGGGAGATGTTGGGGAAACAGGGTCACATGTTGAGGGAGACAGGCAGGAAGACGGCTATAAAAAGACTAATTAAAAATGTGTGGATAGATAGTATGTTGGAGGTGAGGAGGAGGAGGAGGAGGAGGAGGAGGAGGTGGGAGCTCGGTAACTGGTTGTGATGTAACCCAGAGTGTAATGTTGTAACTGATAAGAAACAGAGAGGGTTGTTTTTTGGGGGGGAAATTAGAGCTTTGAAAAAGAGGAGAAAATAGATGAACTTTGTGTGTGTCAGCAGTGCTTTGAAATAATTGAAGTAATTGGGCGCTAAGGTGGAGAAACAGAGCAGGGGAAAACTTTCACTGCCTGTCTTTGTTTCTTTGTTTCTAAACTTGTGCTGCTCGTGTTGGGCTCTTTTTTTTTTAGACACTAGACATGAAGCCCAACGCTCCACCAGCACCAGCCAGATGGTTAAAATACAAATTAAAGACGCACATTTGGACTTGCAATAAGATAATCCTCTATTGTTTACTGTTGTTGTTCACACACTTTGTCTCTTCTTCTGCGGTGATGAAGACAAAGAGCTAAAGCAGAAGAAAGGTTTTGTGAGCTTTCACTATTTTCACAATGTTTTCATAGGATCCCGCTGAGCTTGATGCAAGTCAATGTAAAAATTGCAGCTGTTTTTTCGTTGTCCTCCCCTCTCTTCTCTCCCCCCTTTCTCCCTTTCAAAGAATTTTCATTTGAATGAAAACCCTGCCTCAGTGTTTTGTTGTGCTCGGAGGGGGGGAGGGGTCCAATTGGTCAAAATCCTTTTTGAGTAGGACCAATGCGAGCGCGCCTCCCGCCTCCAACCCCGCCCCCTGTGCCCCACTGAGGCTCCCGGCCTGACGTGTGATTGGCCGGCTGGGAGGAGCCAGACGCGGTATTAAAGCCTGTCCCGTCTGCTCTACTTCAGTGTTGAAGCAAGTCTCTGTCTGTCAGCTGGAGAAGTGCGTGTGTGTGTGTGTGTGAGTGTGTGTGTGTATCAGTGTGTGTGGATGCTTTTGTTAATGAGAGGCGAACAGAAAACGGAGTGCTCTGCCACTATCTGACTTGGACTTTCATCTCTTTTAACCCCCTCCAGGACTGTGGGGATCTCCTGCTGACTTGCCGGTCAGCTTTTTGTGTGAGATCACAGCTGGACAGGCTTGACAGACGAACTGGACAGGGATTCTGAAGGGGGATCATAAAGGCTGTTGTGTTTCCCGGGATCATTGCCAGCTGATCTACCAGACCTGCGTTTTGGATAAAGAGGCTCTGATCGGCTGCACTGTGGCTGACCCGTGACCCCGATCTGCAGCCTAACCCCTTTTGGGTCAGCACTGAGCTAATAGAGGTGGTCTGGCTGGGCCTGATGTGGAATTTGACCCCGACTGACCCTGTCCCTCAAGTAGCCTTTCACTGAGCCTGGACTGGGAAAAAGGAAGGATAAAAGAGCAAGAGGGGCGACGGAGAAGACGGGAGGAAGAAAAGGGGAGAAGAGAGAGCAGCAGCACAGCGACCGGTAAGGAAGTTAAAGGGGGCTCTGGGAGCGAGGGAGGGAGGAGGGGGAGGAGAGTGGGAAGAAAAGAGAGTACAAAAGAGCTATTTTCTTAAGCTTAGAGAGGACATGTGGGAGCTCTAAAAGGATGTTCGTTGACCATTAAAGCCCCTCTCCTACCCACCTCTCCTTCTGTCAGTTCCTCTGTTTGTCTCATCTCATGTCTCCTGTCCACTCTTTGTTACATTCCACACAAATACAGAAGATAATCATTTTCTTGTTCTTTCCACTAATTTTATCCTATTATATTTCAAAAAGCTTTGGACTGATAGAAAATCTTTCCTTCTGTCTGTCAGCTCTTCCAGGATGCCGGTGGAGACCCTGCGGCCATCAGACAGCCGTCTGGCTGGGGTTCCCTTCACCTCTGCCATGCCCTTCAGGATACTTAACAAGGGTCCGGACTACTTCCGTCGTCAGGCTGAACCCGGAGCCCGTAAACTGAGCGCTGTAGAACGCCTGGAGGCCGACAAGGCCAAATACGTTAAGAGCCAGCAGGTGGCCCTCACCCGTCAGGCTCCAATCAAACCACCAATCATTCGCAAGCCCCTTGTTCCTCCAGGGATGATGCTCCAGTGTCAGATCAGCACTCCTCCAGCCCGCAAAGGGCCCCGCTGCCCAGTCGATGAGGAGAATGGAGGAGGGAGAGAGGGACGTGGAAGGAGAAGAGGACCTGCTCTTAACTTAGATATTCTGAATAATCTTATTAATGATGTATGTGATGGACCAATGCCATGCTCCCAGTCCTCCTCCTCCACCTCCCCCTCCTCATCTTCTCCTTCATCAGGAGCTAAAAGCATCGGCAGTAGCCTGTCTGTGGAACAGGAGAGGAGCAACCGACTCCTCAACAACATCAAACCATTGAATCACAGCATTATCAACTCGTCCTCCACCTCCTCCTGCACTTCCTCTCCACTGAACAACAACCTCCGGACCCCTGCAGCAGAACCCACTCGCCGTCCCCCACCTATTCCAGCACGAGCACCCCGCATTGGTGTTCCAGTGCCCTATAGCTCCCCGAACTTGGTGACAGTGCGCAGGGTGGACGTGCGGCCTCAGGCTGACATGAGGAAGCCTCAGAGGGCCCAGCTGCAGCCCCAGCTCAGGCCCAGACAGACTGCCCAAGGCCAAGTCGCACACCCCCAGGTCCCACCTCCTCCACCTCCTCAGAACCAACCCCACGTGCAGCTCAACAACCCCTCCAAAACCCTACCACCCCCTCCAGCCTACCTGCCACCCAGTCCCATGTTGGTCCGCGCAGGTATGATCCCACCAGCTTCCCCTGCTTTCACCCGTATATCAAACGCCAGTTCTAAGGGGTCTGCCCGAAAACACCCATCCTTACATCGCTCCAAGTCGGACCTGAGTGACCGTTACTCCCGCGCAACAGCGGACATGGAGCGCTTCTTCAACTACTGCGGGCTGGACCCAGAGGAGGTGGAGGGCATGGGTGGAGTGGAGTGTTTCACGAGAGCCAACTCGGACATTGTGTCTGTCTCCAAGCTCCGCAGCGTCAGCACGCCCAGCTCGGAGGCTGACCGGGTGAGGGAGGATGGAGGAGACGAGGATAACGAAGATGGACCAGCCGCAGCCAATGAACGGGTCCCCTACGGCATCTCTGTCATCGAGAGGAACGCTCGAGTCATAAAGTGGTTATACGGCATCCGTCAGGCGAGAGACACTAATAATGCTGTCTCTAACGTGTAGACTAACAAGGACTTGAAAGGACTTAAAAGAAAAAACAGGGAAGCAGTACTTTTTGTATGTATACATGTGTGAAGAAAGGAGCCCATCTGTTCATCTTCTGCTGCCTTACATCACATTTAAGGATAATCTAGTAGTTCTTTTTACTGTTTCCTGTGAAGACTCATGCTTGATTTGGAAATTGCACATCAGTGATTTTTATCTGGGCTGCAAGTCAGGACTGCCTCCCTGCACCAGTAAACGGATGATATATTTCCCTGTTCCTTGATCTTGTATAACAATATTGGTATATGAAAGCAATAATAGACTGCTATAAATGATGATGGTGAGGATGAAGGCAGAGGATGTTTGCGACTGTGGTTCCTCACATAAAGGTACTGTGTGTATGTGCGTGTGTTTGTGTGTGTGTGTGCGTGTGTGCGTGTGTGTGTACCAGATGTTGTATGCAGCACAGAACCAGAACTTGGAACTGGGCTGCAAACTGCTGGAGACTGATGCTACAGGGTGCAGTGACTGAGCAGGCCAGGAAGAGAACCACGTTGATACTGTGAATCTTCACAAAAAAGCTTCCATAAAAACACTTGTATTTTCAAAAAAAAAAAAACCTTTTGGCTGTAAGACTGTTATTATACAAAGTTCTGTCAGCATGCAAGTGAAACGTCTGTATACATTTATTTTAGGGTTTGACCTCTCAACAAAGCACACACATTACTGTCACATAGATAATCACTTCACGGCACAGATGTACATTCAGGTCATTTGCAGTAAATACGGTAGCAGCTGCAGTCAGTGCTGTCTGTGTATCTATCTGGCTGTAACATTGTCTAGTTGTGTGTTTGCATCTGAAACACGGCCTCATGTCTTGGATTATGCTGCACTGGTGCAGTGAGAGAAATCTGTTTACTATGTATGTCTTGGCACGGATGAGAGAGCAAGTCATATGATAAGGGATGATCTCATAAGTGGATGGTTGAAGTAAGTGTAGCATGAAAAAGTTATTTTGCCTCAAGAGAGATGGAGAGAAAATCAAAGGCTGGGTAAAAGGAAGGGAGTATACTCATGGCGAGTGTACTGTGGTTCTGAAAGTGTCTCAGGAAGATGTACTTGGCATACTAACAAAAATGGACCAATATTTATTTGGAAAATGTAACTTGTAATGTATTTTTTAATATTGGACAACTTTGTGTACAGAATTCAACTTTTGCTTTTAAGTGCAATCTGATCAATATCTACTACAGTTACAGTAAATGTAGGATCACATGCAAATACAGACACCAGTCACATGCTGTGTGAAAGTTGTACAAAGGGGACTGCTACGTGTAACGAGCCCTGCCCCTGTGGGGAGCACTAAACTTAGTGATACTGTTGTGTATTTATTTGACTTCCTGTTTGTGGTAGTGGGAGCAGAAGAGGAGGTCCGTCTTCCCTGTACAGGTTCTCCACCCTCTGCAT
This sequence comes from Chaetodon trifascialis, assembly GCF_039877785.1. Taxonomy (NCBI): domain Eukaryota; kingdom Metazoa; phylum Chordata; class Actinopteri; order Chaetodontiformes; family Chaetodontidae; genus Chaetodon; species Chaetodon trifascialis. The sequence continues at coordinate 24,857,244 of NC_092063.1, forward strand.
CTACTTCCTTTAACTTTTCAGGGTTTTCAGTAGAGCACCAGCCAGGCTTTTTCTTCATTCCTGCACCTGTCACAAGCAGGTGAAGAGCAGCGTATAGCGGCAGTCAGATCAGAGGGCTGGAGAACATGACAGCAGTGACGGTGAAGTGTGCTGTTGAATCCGGCACTGGATGCCCAAAGAGTCTTCAAGTGAGAGATCCAAAATGCTTTACCATGGTGTACTCTAAACAATTAATAAAAAAAATTGTTAAACTACGTTGTTCAGTTTTTCTTATTTTCTGGTCCTTCGAAGTGACGGTAAATGAAGCGACAGACCCACCTGGTTCCAGCATATGGCTGAGAACAGCCACTCCTCTGATTTCTTCAGGGTTTTGGGAGTTTATGAAGTGCTGCTGCCAAGTCCTCAGTTTCTAATCTGAAATCTGGTGCGAGTCCAGTGCAGCCCAGGCAGGTGTTTCGCCCTTCAAATCTCATTTCAGCATCAATAATTGACACACAGCGCTTTCACTGAGCTCCCCTGGATGTTTCTTGTTTACTTTGATTGTGTCGTGAGGCTCAACTGCTACATTATTTAGATTGCAAAATGTGGACACGCACACAAAATCTCACTTGACTCTCAGACTTGCAGTCTCTCATCTAGTTGCTCACATGAAATTGCAAGTTGTGTTATGACAGCGTGCCCACTGAATGCAGTCTGGAAGCGTATTGCGATGATCAGGTTTTTACCTCTAGTAGAGTTTGTAGCTCACAGATACAGATTTATGGTTTTATCTTGACAGAGGAGATTATGCTGCAGGAGTAGCTTGAGGTTTTTTTTTTTGCCATCATTTAGAGTTTTATGTTCATTTCATTGTAACTGCTTTGAATCCATGCTGATTATATCTGCCTCCATATACCAAAGAACAAGACACTGACTTTTCAAAGACACTTCTCTAACATAAAGCACTGAGCCTTCGATGTTCAGAGGGTTTTTAGTGGTATAAGAGCTACTCCTGCTTCCCAAAAGTTACATGTAACAGTCAAAATCAAAGCAGCAGAGGCAGAGATGTCCTGCCTTTCAGTCCCCAGTATTGGTCAGGATCAAGAAATTCTGGATCCTTCGTTTTTATAACACAACTTGATAGCATCTTACGTTGCTAAACACCCACATCTTTCCAACTCCAGGTAAAAATAACCAGGATGAGATCATCAGTATTACATTATACAGCTGCTGTCAGAGGCTGAGGCCTCTCATGATGTCTAAGTCAAGTCTATGTCAAGTCAAACCTCAACTCAAGCGTGCTACAGCACCCTGGGTGTCTGACCATTCTGAGATCAGATTGACCAACACCACCAAGTGTTCCTTCTTGAGCTTGTTTTCCCTGCACAGACGGGCAATTCTGATATTTAGAGCTTTCCATCTGAGTTATGAAATCACAGAGCTTTCAGACAGCTGGACTGTGGCTCGTGCCTCCTACAGGGCTACATCCACTCAGCAGTGGTCTCGCTTGTCAGAGATCACAGTCCCTTCACATCATGACATCATTGCATGTATTATCTGCTCCAGAACATGGCCTTGATTTACTCCTTTCAAAATTTACTAGTTTTTGGTTTTGCGAGTGGCAAGAGCATTGGAAAGCTGTGGTGGAGTGGAGGGTGCTGTTATTGCAAAAGATAAATATTGCTGAATGGAGCCTGTTGCTGGCCATATTACGGCAGCTGCCTGATGTCCCGGGCAACTCTGATTAACACCCAGCAACGCTGAGGGGAGAGAGATGTGAAAAAAAGATAGATCACAGGAGTTTAAAGGCTCTGAAATAGAAGAGGAAGATGTTGGAAGGAGGCAGAAATGGGAAGAAGACAGATATTGTTGAAAATTAGATGGATGCTGTGAGAGGGTAAGTGATTTTATGTGTATACGTAAGTAATGTGTCAGCTTTGATTAGAAGAGCAAATAACCTGTCTTGGAGCAACTGTGCATCTCAGCGGCTTTGATGTCCAATAAGTGAGATCAGCAGATCAGCAGCTCTGCACTCATGACAGGATGAACTGACTCTATTCATTTGCATTGAAATTAAATCATACATATCTCCTGAACAGTCAGAAAATGCCTGTGTAACTGGTGACTGGATTTAGTCCACTGCCCCCCTCTCCCCCATTATTGCTGACAGTGTAGATATAAACAGGAAAACAGAAAGGGAAAGAGAGAGTTCCACTACTGTAATCAAAGCAAGGATGTTGCTGGGGAAAGGTGTGTGTTTCAACCACAAGGCCAGACATCAGACCACACTGGATTTTCTGTAGTGCTGGAATATTGAACTGTAACTTGTCCTACTATAATACATAACAATTACACTTTTTCAAGCATTTCAAATCTCTACTTGTTCACTTCCAAGTGAACTTAAAGACAAAATACAGATATCACAGACTGACTGTAGCTCCCAGGCTTTGTTTTGACCAACTCATACATGATAGACACATTTCACGTCCTTCTTCAAACTGCTTTGTGGAAATTACATAACTAACTAGTCAGTCTGGCGTGACGATTTGCTTGTTTTCATCCTGTAACAGTGTCATCATTACGTAACCAAGAGTGGACACCTCTGACCCGCTCCCCGCGGTGACGTGAAGAGTCCAAAAGGCTAAATGCTTAAGCTTTGGGAAAAGAACACATGTCCTGGGAGGATAAGATGTCTCCGCCCGCTGCGGTCTCCCTGTGGACACATGAGGAAAGCACGCCAAGGACCATCTCTGTGTCATCCTCACACTCTCTCCCTCTGTCTCTGTCTCTCCATACAGAGGCTAACCATACGTCCATATTTACTGAGAGATCAGCTGGCTTTGGCATCCTGTCAGGTCGCACACACACACACACACACACACACACACACACACACACACACACACACACACACACACACACACACACACACACACACACACACACACACACAGAGTTCGTATTTGATTGTGCACACTGTTGCATGTCTGGTTCTTTGTGTATGTGTGTGTGTGTGTGTGTGTGTGTGTGTGTGTGTGTGTGTGTGTGTGTGTGTGTGTGTGTGTGTGTGTGCATGCTTAATGGTTTTTATGGTACTTACATGCAGAGTTTCCAATCTTTTGGGGATGAAAATGTGTGTGTATCTGTTTTCTTTTCATGCATGTCTGAATTTGTGCATGTGTGGATGTTTGGTATGTGTTTTTAGTTCCAGTGTGTTGGGTGTGTGTGTGTGTGTGTGTGTGTGTGTGTGTGTGTGTGTGTGTGAGTGTGACAGGGGTGCTCAGTTAGGATCTGTATATTGCTTGATCCCAATAGTGCCACTAATGTATGTCAAAGCTTGATATAGTCCTTCTGAACAGCCTCAGTGCAGGGAGTGATAAGCTGATTAAGGCGCTGGGGCAGATGGGATCTCTGTTTTTTTGACTATATTTGTGTGTGTGTGTGTGTGTGTGTGTGTGTGTGTGTGTGTGTGTGTGTGTGTGTGTGTGTGTGTGTGTGTGTGTGTGTGTGTCTTTCACTGGGACCTAGCGTATATCCCGTGGGAAAACAAAACTGGGTTGTCTGTGTTAGCTTAACGTGTTTTTGCAGAGCACTGCGTTGCTTCCCTTATCTCTCGACATCCATCTTTCTATCTTCCTCTTTCTGCCTCTATCTGCTCATCTCAATCATTTCAGTCAGTGGGTGCTGCCTGCTGCCTAAACACACAGCAAACTCTGTTTTGTTTATGCTCCTCCATACATTTGGACAAAGTGTAGCTTTCATCTTCCTTCCAGGCCAGATCAAACAGCAAATACCTTCAATCTCATCCCAGGCTTTTAAAATCTGGCTGGTGACAGTGAACATAGTTACAGAGATTAATGTGTAAAAAATGCAAAGAATCTAGCTGTTGCCATTAAAGTGTCATTGGGAAATGCCAAACCTCATCTGAAGCAAGTCTAGCCAACATAAAGATTGATATTGTGTAAAGATGACTCTTTGGTGCTGTGACACTTCTGGGCTGCAGTGGTGATGTGCTGGTCCAAGTGTGTGCAGCAGGAAATGGACAGCTTATTATGTTTGTCTTCAGTCTTTTGGTCAACCCTGCAGTTTGAGGCAGTATTTCATCTGTTTCAAGGCAAACCAAAGCATCTCTGTTGATTTGAGTAATAATGACATGATGTGATTTTTCCATCCCTCATAAGCCAAGCTTTTGTGAACACTTAAGTTGCTGCTCGGTTCAGACTTTAATACAATATATTATAAAAGTGCAATGGAAACCAAAGACTGAAAAATCCTTTGGAACCACCAAACCAAGCTTTTCTCAACTCCGAACAAATGATTTACTGATGATTGACTGTTTTTTTCTATCTGATCCAAACAGCAACGTGTGAATCCATTTTATAACCACTGATCTGATTACATTTCAGGTAATGTGTTCCACCTTTACCCTTGGTGAAGCATAGTGCTAGTTCAGGCAGAGCACAGGCAGACTCACACTTGTAGCTGATTGGCATCAGGTGTTCCATTCATGCTTCACAGTCTCTGGCTCTCTGAGCAGCTGACTAGTCACTCCAAATCATATTCATGGAGGCCAATGTAACATGAGCCTTCACCGTTCACCGCTCTGCTGATACCTTCATGCCAACACTGCTTGCTGCTGCAGCTCCCTCATCACCCCCACCTCGTCCTTATGTCCCATCAAAGATAATCAATAACGAAATATGATGCATTACAAGCTGTGGCAGTGTAAAAGTTATACACTTGAGTGGGCGCGGTTTCCTCTCCCCAAATCCTCATTGGGCATTTTTCACACGAAGACATTACTGATTGATAATTGCTTGTCTGTGTCAACATCACAACACAACACAACACAACACAACACAACACAACACAACACAACACAAGATACAGTATGAATATAATGTTTGTACCTGACTTTGAGGCTCGGTTTCATCTGCTTACTGTGCTCCAGATGTCCAGAGCTCATGAGAATGTGTTGTTTTTTATTTCTGTGTCTGAAAAATGCTATTTTGTAGCTTGGAAAAAAGGGTCCAGTATTTAATTTGGTGACTATGGGGTGAAAGAATGACCATAATCTGTGTTCACGTTCACTTCTCCCATTGGAGTGAACTGACTCAGGACCTGCTGCTCATGTCCTAAAGGGAAACCCATGTGACACAGATACAGGTAAGGACTCTTTCGTGTGCCATCTTGTTTCTGAACATCTCTGGTTAAATCTGTGCTAATGTTTATTTAGCTACAAATTGAAGAGCAGATATTTGTCCTCCAAATCTAGGTATAACCATTTCCCACCAATTCTTTGAGAGTCTCTGACTGAACTTTGTTCCTTTAAAGCTACATTTCTGTCTACATGGTGTGGCTCTCGGGACGGCAATGTCGGCCCATCAGTTTGGTTCTTTGGTCTAAACAGAAAAATGTTGTGAAGACATTCTTGGTTCAAAGACAGTGTATTCTACCGATCAATGGCCAAGACTTTGGTTTATGGCCAAATGACATTCCCATCAGTCTCAGTTTTGCTTTGTCTTCAGTGCCCTTTGCAAATGTTAGCATGCTAACACACAAAATTATGATGGTGATCACGGTAAATCCTCCATACCTCCATAACATCAGCTTCTTAACATTACCATTGTGTGTATGTTAGCATGCCGATCTTAGCATTTACCTCAAATTGCCATTGTGGCTAAGTACAGTCTTACAGAGCTGTTGTTTTTTTTTAATCTGCACCACCAACACTACTCCAGTCCACTATCATCACAGCTGTTAACAGCAAACCTGGTTCAGGACCAAAGATATGGAATAATCCTCAGCCAGGGTTTAACATAGAGAATGTGTTAATATTAGTGTTACATTGGAAAAGGATTCATTACACACCACGTGCTTTCAGAAATTGGGCTGAGCAAGGGAATTCATTCAATTTTTTTTTTTTTTTTTGGGGGGGGGCTTTTCTTGCCTTTATGATAGAGACAGCTGAAGGTACAATAGGAAAGGGGGCAGAGAGAGAGGAGACGACACGCAGCAAATGAACCGCAGGTGGGAATCAAACCTGTGGCCACTGCAGAGGACTGACAGCCTCAATACAGTCATAGGAAAAATTATTAGACCACCCTTGTTTTCTTCAACTTCTTGTTCATTTTAATGCCTGATACCACTAAAGGTATATTACCTGAAGAATACAATGAACACGACAAAAATGCAGCTGATTCCATAATACTTTATGTCCTATTTGACATGCTTAAGCTTAATTGTATTCCCAGGATATATGAGGCCATTTCATGCCATAAGCAGCACTGCACATGCAAAGGCCTGGAGTGGTTTCCTGCTTACATTCAAGCTGTAGCACAACTCAGAAGTTGTCAGCTCTCACATAATGCCTAAAACAAAAGAATTATGTGAAGCCACAAAGGCAGCCATCTTGGCATTGCTGGAAATTGGCATGAGTGAGAGACAGGTAGCCAAAAAACTGAGGATCTCCAAGACAGCCATTCATCACACCAAGAAAAAGCAAGCTGAACGTGGTACTACCAAATTGCTTGCTGGTCGAGGCAGGAAACGTCTTTCTACCCCACGAGAGGACCGTGCACTCATCCGTTCCTGTGTCAGGAATCGTCGTCAGACCTCCAGGGACCTTAAAAATGAGTGGGCACTGTCGAGAAATGTGACTTGTTTAGCAAGGACAGTTCGAAACCAACTTCTTGAAGCTGTTCTGAAGTCACACAGGGCACGGAAGAAGCGCTTCATCAATGAAAGGCAGAGGAAGACCTGGTTACTCTTTGCTAGGGATCACAAGGATTGGACTGTTGATGACTGGGCTAAGGTTCTCTTCAGTGATGAATCCAGTTTTGAGTTGATGCCCACTCCAAGCAACTTACTGGTTAGGAGGAAGCCTGGAGAAGCCTACAAACCAGACTGTCTTCCAGTACAGAAAAACAATGGGGCTGGATCTGGGGTTGTTTCAGTATGGGTGGAACAGGGCAAATGCAATTGTGTGAAGGGCAAATGAACCAGGTCACGTACAGGGCTACTCTAGAAAACAGTCTTCTTTCACCAGCTGATAAACTCTTTCCTGCCTCGAATGACTGGATTTTCCAACAAGAAAATGCCCACTTGCCACACAGCAAGGTCAGTTAAAGCCTGGATGGAGAACCAGAACATTCAAACCATGCCTTGGCCTGCTCAATCACCAGATCTAAATCAACTGAAAACCTGTGGAACATCATCAAACTCAAGATGGAGAACCACAAGCCCAAAAACAAAGCAAAATTGTTTGATTTTTTTCAACAGGAATGGGCTGCTGTGACAGCAGAACGATGTCAGAAGCTGGTGGAGAGCATGCCAAGACGCATGGCTGCAGTCATCAAAAACAATGGTTATGCAGTACTAACACTAACTCCGGTGTGTATCATGTGACTGTGAGATGTGACATGGAATGCCTAAATCACTGTTTTTGGCAGTACAATGCCACAGCTATTGATGTAATAACTTAAGTGATTTTGGTTATTATCAAGAAAACCATGGAAATGGCTAGATATCAGCTCTTAAATTAAACTCTTATGAGCTATTTTTGTTGTTATCATTATATATGTCCAAACAAATGTACCTTTAGTTGTACCAGGCATTAAAATGAACAAGAAATTGAAAAAAAAACAAGGGTGATCTAATAATTTTTTTTCCATGACTGTACATGGGGTGCACACCCTACCAACTGAGCTATAGGGGCGCCCCTCAAGGGAAATCATTTGAAAACAATGATTGTTTATTGATTTCACCACTTTTAATTATGAGTAATTAAACAAAATCTGTAATAAGTTTCAGCAGAACAAAGAAAAGAGTTAAGTTATAATAATACTATAATAATACCATAGGAAATAAAGGTTTTAAACTGACTAATGGGTACCATCAATACTGTAAATCCCTCTTGAACTAATAGCATTAAGGGATACCTGCACTGTGCAAGACAGGATTCCTCATGTTTGGTACACTGGCTGTCTACCAGTAAACATGTGATAAGTCGTGTGTTTCCCCACAAGAGAAGACGGCGTGGGAGTAGAAGCAGGAACGCATGAGAGGGAGGTGTGATTAAGAGTTTTAAGATGAGTGTGTGTAACTTTTAATGAGGTGGACTGTGGATGTTTCACAATACTGACGCATTCACAGACCACAGCAAAGAATAACATTTCACACACACACACACACACACACACACACACACACACACACACACACACACACACACACACACACACACACACACACAAAACACAGACAGAACAGAGTCCTTACAGAAACCACATTAAGACTTTTTAAGGAGGATAAGTGCAAAGAGACATTGTCAATAATTGATTTAACTTTTAAAGTGGTGTGTGAACGCCTAAGAGACACTCAGCCACAGAGGCTATGTGTGACCTCGCCAGTTAAAATGATTACTTACTCTTCAAATGTTTTCTGTTTCATGGATCATCACTCACTGGGTTAGGAAGTGTGGTCCTTATTAGCAAGCAACAGAATTGGCATGTAAGGAAAATTACAGTATTCAAACTACTATCATTTCGTCTCGTCATAGAGCTGTAAATGATCTGACTCTGTGTTCCTTCTTGTCTTTCGGTCTCAAAAATGTAGCATGTAGTATTTTTCCTTCGCACTTTCATGCTGTTTTATACTCCTCTTTCAGTAAATCTTACTAATTTGTCTTGACATTTTTATGACTCAGTCATGGCGCCTGGACCTGTGTGAGGACTTTCCGATCTGAGGTGGACTGACCTGTGGGTTTAAAGGCTTCAGACTCAGCCAAGCAATCTGGGAAGAGAACTACTGGACTTTTACACGATAACACTCCCACGTGCAAACACCGAGCAGTCATGCTCTGCAGGCTGTGCTTGGATCCTCTGCAATCCTTTGCTCTCATGTAAATTCTCTTTCATTCAGTAGCCAGTGCCTCTGAGGGAGGACAGAAGACAGGAAAAGGAATCAATATAACTGCACTGAAGACAGAACATTCAGTGAGGGGAAAAGCAAAGTAGAAGTAAGGGAAATTTGATCTGAATATATGTCATTGCAAAGCTTAAAAACAGTGTGAGGGATTTTTTTTAATGTTTGGAAGGGAATTCACACTGTCTGTCTGTAGCCAAAACAAAATCTCTGGCCAGCAGCTCCACAGCAGTAATCAGCGGAAACATGGAGTTTACCCGCCTATGCAGGCTGCCAAACACACAGAAAATGTGACTGGCAAGTGTGTGTGAGAGAAAGAGAGCTGGGTTCCAGAAGCTAGAGGCTTAATATTTACCTAACCTCTGACTAAATGAAAAATCCCCGTCTCTAACTGACCAACATCATAACTACAATATAGGAAGTTTCCCGCCCTGCTGTTATTGCCAACTCTCAGGTCTCCTGCCACCTCTAAACAGATGCTGGTTATTGTGAGGCTTTATGACAGTGGCAGAATGACAATAAACAGCAATGAGTGAATCCAAGTTATAACCTCTGACTGCACACATGTAGAGAAGAGAGGGATGGAAACATTAGATGTAGAAAATATTTAAGTTAAAAACAGTGTTGCCGGGTGAAAACAGCAAACAAGACAACAAAATGATGCAGGGATATAATCCAACAAGAGCAGGCTGAACTATGTATGGTCAACGTGCTATAACGTGTGTGATGTGGTGGTGTTCCTGGATGTGGTTCCATTTCCTGGATATTAAATGTTCATCTGCAGTTTCCTTTAGTGATCCCTGGATATTTGTTCTTCAAGTACAATGAAGAAGCATATGACATGGTTAAGGTACATTTGAGTCAAAACATATTTAGAAATGCAGTTGCAAGAATACACTCACTTAAGATGTTTAAATTGAAAGGGATCTTATTCTAATTGTGACTGCCCTAATTCTAAATGCCAATTGGTAGTAATGGACCAGTGTGTAGGATTAGCGGCATCTAACAGTGAGGTTGCAGATTACACTGGCTGCAATTCCGCAAAAACACAAAAAGCACTCACTGTTAGGACCTGGCAGTGTGTCTCTCCCTTTTGTGTCATTTTCCCCTGTTTTCCCCAGTGTGTTTTGTCTGTTTGTCTCCCCCTGTCTGTCCAGGACCGTGCAGTAAGGCTGCACCTGCCAGTCAAGCTCCACCTGCTTACCTCCGTGGTAGTCTGTCGTTCCTCTGTCCGTAGACTTTGTTCTTCTGTGTGCGTCCGGTCCATTCTGACCTGTGTTTTTGTCTGCCCTCTTCCAGGAGCCTTTTGCCCTGTGGATAAGCCCTCAGCCCAGCCTAGCCTCGGTCGTGAGAGGAGTTGGAGCTTCCAGCAGAGTGTTTGTTTGCTCTCGCCTTTAGTTTTTCCCGTTTTTGTGGACACCTTTAGTTGCTCTGTGCAGAGTGTTTGTTTGCTCTCGCCTTTAGTTTTTCCCGTTTTGGAAGACACCTTTAGTTGGACGTTGCAGAGTGTTTTTGTGCTCTCGCTTTTCGTTACCCGTTTTTGTGGACACCTTTTGTTAATAAACCTTCTGTTGAATTTACCTGCCTTAGTTTGTACTCTCTCAAGCCATCCCTTAGAGTTCACCTTCCTCTGGTCCTGGTGTGTGTACTCACATAACAGTACGATCTGACCATGCAGAACTCGGATGGCCAAGAGTTGGACCAACCTGCCATGCAGAGAGCCCTAGTTCACCACGGGAATCTCCTGGGACAGCATGGCCAAGCACTAACTACCCTACTGGAGCAGAATAGGGCACTCAGCGAGCAGGTGAGATCACTTACCGACAGCCTGGCTCGCCTTCTTCCTCCTACTGACTCTGTTAATCCCTCAGCCTCTCTCTCTGCTGGTCCGGCGACCCGCCAGTTGCGGCCGCCGCCGCCTCGCAGGACCCACCTCACAGCCCCGACTCACATGCGACGGACCCGGAGCCCTTCACGGGAGAGCTCTGTAAGACACGTGGTTTCATCCTACAGTGTGAGATGATGTTTGCACAGAGATCTCACACCTTCAGTTCTGACATTAGTCGCATCAGATATATGTTCACTAGGCTACGAGGGCGGGCATTAGACTGGGCTGAGGCATTTCACACAAGCAATCCGATAGATCAACTCACCTATGAAGAGTTTTTAATCCATTTTCGCTCCGTTTTTGATCCCCCCGAACACGAAGAGGAGGGCGCGGAAAGACTTCTCTCTCTCCGTCAAGGCAACAGAAGTGTGGCGGACTTCTCTGTAGATTTTTGGATAGCCGCCAAGGACGCCCGGTGGGAAGAGAGAGCGCTGCGGGGGGTGTTTCTCAAGGCGTTGAACAGTTCTTTGAGGGCTGAAGTCGCCAGGTGTGTGTTACCCACTAATCTGCGGTCTCTAGTCTCCTTCGTCAGCAGGCTTGATCAACAGATCCGGGCCGGCCACCGGGACAGGAGTCCTCGTCCTCTCCACCGGACGCCGCGCTTGTTCCCTGTCACCTCGGATGCGTCACCCCCGTCTCCTCCGGAACCCATGCAGCTGGGAAGAACGCGCCTGACTGAGGAGGAGAGGTGGCGCCGGATACGAGCTGGAGAGTGTCTCTACTGCGGTCAGCCAGGACACACCCGCGCCTCATGTCCGGTTCGGCCAAAAGACCGGACTCACCAGTAAAGCCGGAGCTACTGGTGAGTCATATTTCTTCCCCCAGGCTCCGGGGTAGGTTGGCTCTTTCTGTTACAGTCTGTCACGATGATGAGTCGAGGAGCCTGAACGCTCTGGTGGATTCCGGGGCGGAGGACAACTTCATCGATTCAGAGCTGGCAGCGAGCCTCCACCTACCGGTAGAACCGCTCTCCCCTGCTCTTACTGCTAGAGCCTTAAACAGCACTTTCCTGGCGGAAATCACCCTGCAAACCATACCCGTGACTTTAGTTGCCTCCGGTAACCACTCCGAGCTCATCAGGTTCTGTATCCTGCCTTCTTCTGACCCTCCGTTGGTTCTTGGACACCCCTGGTTGAGTAAGCACAATCCCCATATAAATTGGTCCAGCGGGAAGATCCTGGGATGGAGTGAGTTTTGTCTGTTTTCGTGTCTGCGCTCTGCTCTCCCACCTGTTTCCTCACAGCCTCCAGTGCCGGTCGAGCCCCCGGATCTCTCTCACGTCCCTGCTGTCTACCACGACCTGGCTATGGTTTTCGACAAGGATCGAGCGGTCTCTCTACCCCCCCACCGCCCTTACGACTGCGCCATCGACCTGCTGCCAGGCGCACCCCTGCCATCGGGTCGGCTGTACAACCTCTCTCGCCCTGAACGAGATGCCATGCAGGCATATATTTCAGACTCCTTAGCAGCTGGAATCATCCGTCCATCCTCCTCTCCGGTGGGTGCTGGTTTTTTCTTCGTCGCCAAGAAAGACAAAACTCTTCGTCCGTGCATAGATTTTCGGGGGCTGAACAACATAACTGTTAAAAACAAATACCCGTTGCCGTTAATCTCTTCTGCTTTCGAGCCTCTGCAGGGAGCCAACCTCTTCACCAAGCTGGATCTGCGCAACGCATATCACCTGGTGCGCATCCGCGAGGGTGATGAATGGAAGACTGCGTTTAACACGCCCCTTGGCCACTACGAATACTTGGTGATGCCATTCGGCCTCACCAACGCGCCGGCAGTTTTTCAGGCTTTGGTGAACGATGTGCTCCGTGACTTCATCAACCGCTGCGTCTTCGTTTATCTAGATGACATTCTCATCTTCTCCCGGAATCAGGAGGAACATGAAGTACACGTCAGGTCAGTGCTCCAACGTCTCCTGGAAGACAGGTTATTTGTTAAAGCAGAGAAGTGTGAGTTCCACGTCACTTCATTGTCTTTTCTGGGATTTGTGGTGGAGAGAGGACAGCTTCGGACCGACCCCGACAAGACCAAGGCAGTGGTTGAGTGGCCCCCTCCCTCCGATCGTAAACAACTGCAGCGGTTCCTGGGGTTTGCCAATTTTTACCGGCGTTTTATTAAGGACTACAGTAAGGTGGTAGCTCCTCTAACCAAGCTGACTTCTCCTTCTCTGCAGTTCTGCTGGTCTCCTGAGGCTCAGTCCGCTTTCCAGCGTCTTAAGGATCTCTTCGCTTCCGCCCCGGTCCTCATCCATCCGGACCCGTCCAAGCCGTTTGTGGTGGAGGTGGACGCTTCCGATACTGGGGTGGGGGCCGTCCTCTCTCAGAGATCTGCTCCTGATCAGAAACTTCATCCCTGCGCCTTCTTCTCCAAGAAACTCTCCCCTGCGGAGAGGAATTATGACGTTGGGGACCGGGAGCTCCTAGCAGTCAAGCTGGCGCTCGAGGAGTGGAGACACTGGCTGGAGGGTTCTGAGGTTCCGTTCACCGTCTGGACCGACCACAAGAATCTGGCTTATATTCAAGCGGCCAAAAGGCTGAATTCCCGCCAGGCCCGGTGGTCATTATTTTTTAGTCGTTTCGATTTCACTCTGTCTTACAGACCTGGTTCCCGGAACGTGAAGCCAGACGCGCTCTCTCGTCAGTTCGCCGGTCCCGAGTCCAACTCTCCGCCTGCTACCATCCTTCCAGCCTCGCGAGTGGTGGGCTCCCTGACCTGGGAGATAGAATCCGTTATACGGGAGGCCTTAAAGGACCACCCCGATCCTGGCGGGGGACCGCCCGACCGGATGTTCGTTCCCGCTACAGTTCGCCCCCGGGTTTTGGACTGGGGTCACTCATCCCGTTTCGCCTGCCATCCAGGTGCTGTTCGCACTACCACTCTACTCAAGCGCAGCTTCTGGTGGCCGGGGCTGGAAAAGGATGTCCGTGAGTATGTGTCAGCCTGCGCTGTATGCGCGCAAAATAAAAGCTCCCACCAGGCCCCGGCGGGTCTCCTCAGACCACTCCCCGTTCCTGGACGCCCCTGGTCACACATCGCTCTGGATTTCGTCACTGGTCTCCCCCTCTCAGCTGGCAACACCGTCATTCTAACGTGTGTTGACCGGTTCTCCAAGTCTGCTCACTTTATTGCCCTGCCCAAGCTCCCTTCTGCCAAAGAAACGGCGGAGCTATTAACCCTCCATGTCTTCCGCCTGCACGGCATTCCGGTTGACATTGTCTCTGACAGGGGCCCCCAATTTATCTCCGGGGTGTGGAAGGAGTTCTGCAGGGCATTAGGAGCGTCTGTCAGCCTCTCCTCGGGTTTTCACCCCCAGACGAACGGGCAGTCGGAACGCACTAACCAGGATCTCGAGTCGGCTCTCCGGTGCGTGACCTCCCAAGATCCCGCCGCCTGGTCCCGTCATCTCCCCTGGGTGGAATACGCCCACAATTCGCTGGTCAGTTCCGCCACCGGACTCTCCCCTTTCGAGGCCGCTCTCGGCTATCAGCCTCCCCTCTTCCCATCCCAGGAGGACGAAGTCGCGGTTCCCTCTGTCCAGCATCACCTACGCCGCTGCAGACGCATCTGGCGGCTTACGAGGGCGGCTCTCGCTCGCACTGCGGAGACGAACAAGCGCATCGCGGATCGCCGCAGGAGGATTTCTCCGTCATACGCCGCAGGTCAGAGAGTTTGGCTTTCTTCCAAAAATATCCCCCTGAAATCCATGTGTAAGAAGATGTCACCCAGGTTCCTCGGCCCGTTCGAAATTGTCAACGTCATCAACCCGTCCGCTGTCAAGTTGCTCCTCCCTCCTTCCCTGCGGGTGCATCCTGTGTTTCACGTCTCTCAAATTAAGCCGGTTTCCTCCAGCCCTCTGTGCCCTCCAGCCCGAGCCCCTCCACCCCCCCTGGTCATCGACGGCGGTCCGGCCTTCTCTGTCCGCCGCATCGTGGATGTCAGGAGACGAGGCAGGGGACTACAATACCTGGTGGATTGGGAGGGTTACGGGCCGGAGGAACGTTCCTGGGTGCCTCGTTCCTTCATACTCGACCCCACCCTCATCTCTGACTTCCATCATTCCCACCCTGATAGGCCGTCTGGGCCGCCAGGAGGCGTCCGTTGAGGGGGGGGTACTGTTAGGACCTGGCAGTGTGTCTCTCCCTTTTGTGTCATTTTCCCCTGTTTTCCCCAGTGTGTTTTGTCTGTTTGTCTCCCCCTGTCTGTCCAGGACCGTGCAGTAAGGCTGCACCTGCCAGTCAAGCTCCACCTGCTTACCTCCGTGGTAGTCTGTCGTTCCTCTGTCCGTAGACTTTGTTCTTCTGTGTGCGTCCGGTCCATTCTGACCTGTGTTTTTGTCTGCCCTCTTCCAGGAGCCTTTTGCCCTGTGGATAAGCCCTCAGCCCAGCCTAGCCTCGGTCGTGAGAGGAGTTGGAGCTTCCAGCAGAGTGTTTGTTTGCTCTCGCCTTTAGTTTTTCCCGTTTTTGTGGACACCTTTAGTTGCTCTGTGCAGAGTGTTTGTTTGCTCTCGCCTTTAGTTTTTCCCGTTTTGGAGGACACCTTTAGTTGGACGTTGCAGAGTGTTTTTGTGCTCTCGCTTTTCGTTACCCGTTTTTGTGGACACCTTTTGTTAATAAACCTTCTGTTGAATTTACCTGCCTTAGTTTGTACTCTCTCAAGCCATCCCTTAGAGTTCACCTTCCTCTGGTCCTGGTGTGTGTACTCACATAACACTCACTAGAGCCAGTGTTTGGTTTGTCTGTTCTGGGCTACTGTAGAAACATGGCTGTGCAACATGGTGGACTCAGTCGAAGAAAGCCTGCTCCCTCTGTAGACATAAAGAGATCACTCAGAGGTAGGTAACAGTTATTCTTGTTTGTAGGTGATTACACACTAATGAAAACGTATTTGTGCATTACGACCCAGATTCCAAAAAAAGCTGGGACTAAGTTAGAAACCTAAATAAAAACAGAATACAATCATCTGCAAATGTGTTTACAAACAGCAGTTTTCCAAAGTGTTCCTGAGCTCATGTAGTAATATCCTTTATCCAATCATGTGTTCAAAGTGGTGAACCTCTCTCCATCCTTGCTTGTGAACAACTGAGTCTTTCCAGGATGCTCCTTTCATACCCAACCATGATCCTATCACCTGTTACAATCAACCTGTTTACCTGTGGAATGTTCCAAACAGGCGTTTTTGGAGCATTCCACAACTTTCCCAGTCTTTAGTTCCTCTCCCAAAACGTGTTGCTGCATCAAATTCAGAATAGGCAGATATTTACAAAAATCAATGAAGCTGATGAGGTCACACATTAAATATATTGTCTTCATAAGCATCCCAACTTCTTTAGAATTTAAGTTGAATATTCCATTTCTGATATCTGATCCCACTAAATCTTACACACCGGCCCGTCAACTCTCCCTGCTCTTTTATTTGCTTCTATCTGATAGATCTCTTATTTTTCTGTGACTCAGTCCACATTGAGTGTTTTTTCAGTGAGTGTTCCTTGCAGAGCTTTAACTGTTCTCTATCTCTCATGCCTCTCAGTGCATGGAGAGCTGCTTTCCCTCCTGCTATGCTCTATGCTGGACTGTTACAGTGTGTAACCATCGTCTCTGCTTCCCACAGCCATAGGGTTCTATGTTGTTCTGCAGTTCATTCCTTCGTGGTGAACATCAGGTACTGTTCCATCTCTGTCTGTGCTGCTAACCGTGCACACATGATGTACTGTGATGCTTCACTGGCTGTGATGCATTGGCAAGGTATGGGCTGGGCACTGATTTCCCCTGAAGTGGGTGTAAGTTGTGTGTGGACCCAGTGGGACATGGACCACATCCTGCTTCACCCTTATCCCACTCACAGGCATGTCCAGAAGGGGAACCTGGGGCGGCGATGGCCACCCCTGAAATCTAATTGTCCAACCGAAGTACCACCCCATCATCCTGAAGTATGATTGGCTATCTCATCAAATCTGCATTTATTTTTGTCAAAGTTGCATTATTGCTGTGAGTTAAGCTGGGTGTGAGTTGAGTGGACAACTTTTTGTATTATACAGAACTGAATGGAAACCAATAGCTGGTTGGATTGGTAGATAAAACACATCCAAATTATCCAAAACATTTAGTAGCAAAATGGTTAGTTGTGTTGTAAATGAGAAGATGTTTGTAGTGAAAAGGCTAAAACATGCAAAACTACTGTTTGTAGTAGGCAGCAGCACACACGGCAGGACTGACAGTGGTATGGGATCTTTACAGCTGAGCAAACATCTGACCCATTAACCATTGTCCGGTTCTCCTACATAAAAGCAGCATACTGGCTCAGTATTGACTGACCTGATCTGTCCTCTTTCAGCACTTCTCTGTTCATTTGGCAGGTTTCCACAGGCAGCCTTTTGTTTTGGATGAAGTGTAATCAGAACTAAAATACCATGACGTGATGATGATTCCTCTTCCTTTTGTGTGACTGCTTCTACCAGGAACAAACACCTAGTCATGATGTCCAAAACACACGCATACAAGTCTAATCAAAGCTCACAAACTGAATGTATTGAGTGAGACAATGAGCCAGCGCATTCCTCTCCTGTCATATCATCAGCTTCATTTCAATCCCAGTCATCTTCCTCTTTCCATCCCGCCTCCTGTATTTTTTCCCTGCATGTATCTGATCACCTCTGACCTGTTTTTGCATGTGCATACCAGGCAGGTTTTTTTCTATAGATAAGTGTGTGTGTGTGTGTGTGTGTGTGTGTGTGTGTGTGTGTGTGTGTGTGTGTGTGTGTGTGTGTGTGTGTTTGATAAGATAGCAGGAGCTTTTGCCCTTGGTTACATATTTGCAGCATCAAATCAGACACTGCAGTGTCAGAGATTTCTCACTGCGTGGAAAGTTCAAAGAGCAAAATTGTTGCAATTCTGATTAAGACCTCGTTCTTAAATGAGATATCTACAGCCTTAACAATGCAACAGCAAATTGACTTCTGAGATGAAAGTGAAACTCATTTTTGATGTTAGAGTTCTTACTCATTTGTAAAACTCTCTATGAAGTGGGACCAACGCCGTCTTGGCTGTTAATATCAGTAAAGTTTTTAATCTATTTTAAAATCAAAGTGAAATTAAATTTCATAATGTCAAGAAATCAGTTTGATTCTTCACTTGCATACTTATTTGGTCAAAATTTTATTTAACAAAAAGAAAAAATGTTTTATTCATTTCTCTGCAGTGACAGCAACCCCTAAATTACTGTTACCCAGGGAGCGTCAATCTTTTATTGCGACTGAAGATGTCGGTGCTGTAATTTGATTGGTGCCTTGTGGGCGGCCACTCAGCATAGTGTATAATATCACCTCAGTTCAGCCACACAGACATTCACCCGCTGAGGTGTCAGCATTATTGGTCCTGTCTGTGAATTGAGCCCCTGCTATGAATCACAGAGTAACCAAAATCATCACAACTGAACCAATGACATTTACTTTTTCAGGTGTTGAATAAAAAGTGACATTTAACACATCTAGCTAATAATGGGGAAAATGTGTTGTATCAGCATTCCTAATGCAAAATGGAGGTTGACAGCAGATTTATTTACTACTTTTATTCTCGTTTGAAAAATGGAGAATAGCACAATAGCTATAGTATCATTCAACTTTCTATTTCCTTACTCAAAAAGCGAGACAACTAATTAAACCCATCACATGAACAGGATTAGTTCTGAATCACCAGCAATGGTGCTGACGTCCACTTAGAATCGTGGGGCTGGTCAGTAACAGCTGGCCTCTGTGTGTTGGCTTCAGCAAAGTTGTTTTTGAAGAATCTGGATAGTGATGTTCTTCACATGTGCCTCCATCACCTCCTCGTCTGCTACTACAGTCATTATGACCAATGGTCACGGGGCCTCATGTGTATAGAGAATGTGTGTGTGTGTGTGTGTGTGTGTGTGTGTGTGTGTGTGTGTGTGTGTGTGTGTGCGTGTGTGCGTGCGTGCCAGCTGTCTTTAGAGTGGACCGTTGGATCACAGCTGGCACTCAGCAGTACAGCAAAACGGTCACGAGCAGCTGTCATTTGGACTGAACTGAACTGTGGGAAAGTATCTAATACAGACACCAACCAGCCAGGGACAGTGTGTGGAGCAATCGCTCCCCTGGGGCCTGCATGTTTGAAACACATGGCACAAAAGTGCCCCCTTGGATGTCTTTAGGTTAGGAAAAAACATGAAAGTGCCCTCTTGGGTGCCTTTCAGGTCAAGAAAATGTTACACAGTGCTGTACAGGCTGCCCTCCACGCTAGAATATGAATTAGCCTCTACTAAATGTTTGAATGTCTAATAGTTCCCTGTATGTTTTCATTACGGCTGCACGGTGGCGCAGCAGGTAGTGCGCGTGCCTCACAGCAAGAAGGTTGCCGGTTCGATCCCCGGGTCAGGCGGGGCCTTTCTGTGTGAAGTTTGCATGTTCTTCCCGTGCATGTGTGGGTTCTCTCCAGCTTCCTCCCACAGACCAAAAACATGCTCATTAGGTTCATTGATGACTCTAAATTGTCCGTAGGTGTGAGTGTGAATGTTTGTTTGTCTTTGCATGTGGCCCTGCAATCGGCTGGCGGCTGGTTCAGGGTGTACCCCGCCTCTCGCCCATTGTAGCTGGGATAGGCTCCAGCCCCCTGCAACCCCGAAAGGGATAGGCGGTATAGATAATGGATGGATGGATGTTTTCATTACAGATGTGCAGTAGTTAAATAGTTGTCTAAATCTGAATCACATAATAAAACTATTTTAAAGTTTTTTTTATAGATTTAGATTTTAAGCAGGGTTTGAAACATTTCATCATTAATGCATCACAGCTTTCTGCATGCTGACACCCCAACACGTACAGCTGGTGTCATTTTTATTCTTTTGGCCCTTGACCCTCAGAGAGCCTAAGAACACCACTGATACAGCAGAGTAGGACAACAAAACAACAAGACTGTACATTTGTCAAACACAGTATGCATAAAAACTCGTGTCACAAGTATCCACGGATCAAATTTAAACCTTTTTCAGAGAGCAGCGGCTCAGCGAGCATGCTGAAAAAACTTGATGGCTTCATCTGTACTTTAAGCATTGCTGTCCCAGGAGAACATTTCCCAGAGGAAGACTAAAAGGCTGATGCTTTTACAATTCAAGTAGAACTGAAGTTGATTCAGGCTGATTCCCCAGTGTCACAGCAACTGAAGTGTCTGAAAACCTTCTTGGGAGAGAACCTCGATTTCACAAATTGACCAGAATTTGTAATGATTTAAGCCCAAATCTCTTCCTCCATGTTAAAACAGCCTGGAACAAAGACAGACAGGGAGAGCCTGGAGCAGCTCAAGTAGATCCTCACAGAGACCAAAACACACCCAGCATGTTCAGACCATGTAAATAATACACACAACAGCAACATTCTCATGAACAATGGCAGCCTTTTCTTTCTGTCTTTCAGTTCTGCTTTCATCCCCTTCTGTCTTTTCTCCCTCCTCACTGAGCTGAGGAGCTTTTCAGGGAGTAAAAACCCTGCTTTGATTACAAATGCACAATGTAGCCCACTTTTGGCTCTAGCTAATGTCCGTAAAACTGCTTCCATAAGGCTGCAAAAAAGCTGCACGAGGAGGCTGCACGTTCCTCAGTCCTTTTGTTTCAGTTAAGTGTGCAGTATGTCACAAACACAAAAACAAATAGGTCTTTTGTATTGTATGCTAACGTCATATATACTGAAAGCACGTCAAACACATATGCATCATGTATCCACATCACGTACCATCACGTCATAATATAATAAATGAAAGGTTCCTTGGATGGTGGCTGATGATGACAGCGCTTTTGAAGCAGTAACAGTGACATCTCATACACAGAGAATGAAAGATGTCCCAGTGAATCAAACACTGTTTGAGCTGTAGCATCCTATCACACACAGACTGTGTAAATGTTGTGTCACAATGAATCTGTGTGTGATGAGACACAGACTGGTGTGCCTCCAGTTTTCTTCGGGAATCTGCTTTGTCAAATGACTGTTTTTCAGGATCATACACTGCTTTAAAGGGCTGTCGTGGCAGTTTGTCACACTGTTTTTATTCTGCACATAGCCTTCTTTCATCTTCCATGCCAGGCTGCATGGCATCACACAGCCAGAGGACAGTTACTAAATTCTAATAGTGCAATGAAACGCAGTAAAATAAGTGGAACGATTTTAATGTGAAATAACCTGGTGATCTGGAGGGAAACCTCCGGATATGTAGGTTACTGTCGGGTGTTGTTTCTCGTCTCGTCGACCCACTTCACCACTCATCTTCCCGAGGAAGAGCCTGTGAGCCTGGATTAATATTTCACTATTGTTGTACAAGGGATTTGTGTGTGTGTGTGTGTGTGTGTGTGTGTGTGTGTGTGTGTGTGTGTGTGTGTGTGTGTGTGTGTGTGTGTGTGTGTGTGTGTATGAGAGTATTTATGCAAGTGTTTGTGTCCATCACATATGTGTGTGCATGCGTGCATTTAGGCGTGCATGTGCAGAGGCTTATCTGTGTCTGTGCATGTGTGTGCAGATTCATCAGTGCAACATGGCTGCCTCTACTGTACTGCATGTCTGCCTGATTGCTTCTGTGAATGCTTTCATTCACTTGTGCCGCTGTGTGTGCTCAAGTGTATTTGCATGCACACTTATGTTATTTTGCTCAACTATTATCACTTTATCAGGTCAAAGGTCACTGTTATATTGTTGATGCTGAATAAGCCCAGCAGATGTGCCTCTTTTCAACAGTACATAAACATATATGAACAAACAACAGGCCACACTGGCTGTTACCTTCAAATCTTGTTCTATACAGTGGCCTCCTGAAGTATTCAGATCCCTTCCCTTTTGGCACAGTTTACTGTGTTGTAGATTTGATTGATCAAATTGGTCAAATGTACTTTTTTGGCAATTAATTCTACACACAATTTAAATGTTCCCCGCAGCACAGTGGGCTGCATCACAATAAAAAACTCCCACCAGGACTCTCTGTAGGGCTGGTTGTCCAGCATGTGTTCAGTCTGGCTGGTCGTCATGAGGAAAAAGATTCTCTGCTATGATGAGACAAACCATGCCTGTTGAAAACCAGGTCGTGCTCTGAAGCATCATGCTTCTGGTCAGAACTGAGGGAAGAATGGATGCAGCCAAATGCAGACAGGAAAAGCTGAGTGCACTCGACCTCAGACTGAGGAGATGGTTCATCAAATTCAAAATAAGCATATATTTACAAAAAAGGATTAAACGTATTGTCTTTGTGCTGTTTTCAGTTGAGTATGTAAAAATGATTTTTTGTATGACAGGTGATACTGCCTTAGGCAGTTTGTAGTGTGCATGAGTCAAAAAAGTTTGAGACTGTTATGTGTGACGTGTTGATTTCTGCAAAACTGTGACAACTCTAACATGTAACAACATGTAGCTAGCGTCATGTCAGCAGGAATAGAGCGTCAAGTTGATCGTGGGGGCTGAGATGTAACTCTGGATAAAAATCACCAGCAGTGATGCTATACTCTATCTTCAAATAAACGTTTCCCCTGCATCCTGGGCATGTGAGTACACTGGGTTGTTTTAATTAAGTGGAATGTGAGTCAAAACTAAGATACTTTGCAGAATAAGTGGTCTGTTCAGAGCATGTTAAAACTGCCGCTACACCAGTGAACATCTGTCCTTAGATGCTCCCCATCCGCTCTGACTGAGTTTGAGGTGGTCTGTCAGGGTGGATGGGGGAAACTGGCCGAGTCACAAGAGCATTTAAAAAGGCAAAAGTTTGCACATGCCATGGAATCACTGCCATCAGCTAATTCGGTTGAGGGGGTAAAGTAAACCAGCACCATTGACCGACTACAAGCCTTGAGTCCTGACAATGCTGAACTTCAACAGAACGGAGAGCTGCAGAGTACAAAATGGAGGAAGGAAGACTTTGTGTAACCTGCTTCACAAATATTGCTATTGTATTAACAGTCAGCTCTCCAGGTACAGTAGTTCACCAACTAGCCCTGACAGTAGTCACTTGGTCAGCAAGCTTCTAGAACCACGTTATCATGACGATGTATGGATGTATGCATCCTCTGTCACTTTCATGTGACCAGGCTTCTCCAAAGAACTAAAGAATGCTTCTTCTTACATGTTCACTTTGTCGCTCTGGGTTATTGTGTGTCAAATGAATTGCCAAGAAAAAGTAAATGTTATCCATTTGAAATGAAGCCACTGTATATGTGGCGGCACTGATAGCATATTTGTGGCTTCACCAGTACTTTCTTGATAATAGCCTGTGGTTTTCTCTACAGCTCCTATACTCATTAGCTGATATTCATAACACTCTAATTCCAGTTTATGCAACTTTCCGTGGGCAGGGAAAAATTATGAGACAGTGTGTAGGTGTGTTTATGAGCACTGCAACATATGATCACTGATACAAAAGTGTAAGAGAGAGTAATGACTGCGATTATGTTGCCTATCACTGGCACAGGAAGCATCCATCTGATACAGAAGCAAAATATATCAATATAACTGTTCCTGTGTATTACATCGAGAGAGAACAGATTATTGTGTGCGACGCTTGAGAATATTTATTATTGAGCCATAAAAACTGATATGGTTAAGTGAATAGTGCACATTGCTTTTCCCTCAAGAGGTGCCAGTTGGTAATTGAGCGATTTCTCCTCCTCCGGCTCTATAATGGGCTTGTCATGCTGTGCTGCTCAATGCATCTTCAAAAGGAACCAACTCTCTGTGGCTCAGAGGCGAGGGCTGTAAACTAGGTCGCCAGAATGAGCCAAGGAATTTTGCAAGACAGGAAAGAAAGTTTGTGCGTGTGTGTGCATGGGGGGGCTAAAATAGTGCATTATTAAGGTGTAATGGCTTGGGCTTGAGTGAATGCTTCTGGTTTGATTTATTTGGGTCTGGGGACACATTTCCAAATGTGGCTTGTGTGCTGTAACAATGCCATAAAGACACTGGTTTATTCAAGAGGCACATTTCTATTGTTTGTTATGAGAATCATGTAAAACTGAGGCAGAGATGAAGGTAAGATGAGGGTGAAATCGCCAAGGCTATTGCGAGAAAGGAGGCCAGCATGTTCCTCTGCCAGCATCATCAACAAATTCAGACAACTCTTATCATCACTGACAGTCAGATAAGGGCATGTTTAAACCTCTGAGGCCATGTGCATGAGCATTCGAATGCACCAATGTCTCCTGTGTGTAAGAGGTGGAAGATAATGATGATGGTATTCTCATCTCCATCGGTTTTTGTCTGCCTAACATTGTCCCGTCCATAAAAGGTGTCACACCATTAAAAGTCCCCTCTCTTTCCCTTTCTGCCCTAATGTTGGTGGCAGGAGACGGTGTGTGAGTGCATGTGTGTGGGGGTCTAATGGTGTGAGACAGGGGGTTCTTGCATGTGGGGATAATAGCCTAGTTGAGTGCCTGACCTTGGAAGCTTTTACATTTGACAAGGTGAGATCCCATGAGCCTTTTCAGCATCTTACTTTGTGTGTGTGTGTGTGTGTGTGTGTGTTTTCATCCTCGCTTGTGTGTGGACATAAAGTAAGCAATTATATCTATCTTTGCTTTTGTGTGTGTGTGTGTGTGTGTGTGTGTGTGTGTGTGTGTGTGTGTGTGTGTGTGTGTGTGTGTGTGAGAAAGACAGCTAAAAAAACAAAAACAGAGAGCAAGCATTGTGTTTAGTATGGTAGTATGGCTGCAGAAGTGTGTCACAGCAGCATCTTCCTCGAGCTCATGTGTGCAAGCGACCAGTAAAACATGGCACCCTGGGGTCTATAATTGCTGCATTTCTCCAATAACTCAGACCTGCATGTCTAACTCATGAAATATGTAAACAGAAACTTGGTATGCAGTTTTGTCTGAAGCCTGGTCCTTTGTGTGTGTGTGTGTGTGCATCTTGACACTGGTGGATGTGTGCCAGTGAGCATGCATGGGTGTGCATGTATCTGTGCTTGCATGTATGTGTGGAAAGGGTGTAGATGAATTATAGAGAAGCACTGGATTCCTGAGATCAGGCTATCAGAAAGAAGTACAGCTGTGGCTGCAGCTGATGAACATGTGCGTATGTGTTTGCATTCTGTGACCTGAGTGTACGCGCAGCCTGACTGACACTGACACGGTCATATGATTATACTCAGGCCATTCACTTATAAGAATCTGCTAACTTGTTAGTTTTAGTCTTAAAAGTTAACAGTTTTGTCATTTTAAAATCTGCAGTCAAGACATCTCTCATGACAATAAAAACAGAAAGTAGTTGTTCAGATTTGGCTCATTAACCATGAAAATGCATATGGTTTTTAGGCAGAATTTACTGGTGAAGGGACAAGTATGTAGTCCATTAGTGTGTGGTCTGTGGTTGTGGAATCAAAAGGAGCAGCAAAAGGCAAATTCTCGTGGTTGTTCATGCGAGAATTCTCATGTGAGAAATAGACGCCTCAAATAGGACCGGTTAATAAATAGGCCTGGAAGTGAGCAGACATTGCAGCTCTTATTTCAGCTATTTAGCTGATGCATGAAAGTGGTGGAAAATGAAGGCGCTGTATCTGAGGGAAGGTGGGGAGAGAGTGTGCTTCACTGGAAATCATGGGGAGGATGAGAATAAGAGCAGTGAAATATTTGTACCTACTGCATTTATAATTTACATTAGGTTGACTTATTCTAGAAAGACTTAGACAGTAAATAAGTGTTAATAGAACAGACTTCCAAGCCATGCTTCCGGTTCTGTGAGCATGTACTTATGCACAGCTGTGCTTTAATAGCTAAATGCTGAAATTAGCATGCTAATAATCACAATGATTATGTGAACATGCTGATGTTAAGTAAAAATAATGTTTAATATGCTCACCATGTAATTTTAGCATGTTAGCATGCCAACATTTACTAACAAGTCCAGCTGAGGTTGCTGGGAATGCCAGTTGGTACACAGTCATAATCCAAAGTAACACATTCCAATTTTGTCCTTGTGATGGTGCCACAAGAAAAGTAAGGGGATCACGACAGTCATTAGAAATCGTCCTCTGAAGACCAGTGATATCTGTGCTTAGCACTATGGCAATCCATCCAATAGTTGTTGAGATGTTTCAGCACTACATAGATAGAGGACAAAACACTGATGGAGAGCAGGAGAAAATAGAGGTGGAGAGACAGCTGAGAGGGAAAGGGAGGACATTAACATGGGAAAGAAATGGGGGTTGGGCAAAGAGGGTCAAAGAGGAGAGGATTAGAGAGAAAAAAAGAAAAACAAGGACATGGGTCCTATGAGGCAAGATTTTATAAGAAGTCCACTTTCTTACTAGTGTTACATAAGAGTGTCATGTGTTGGGGCCTTTGGTGAATTGTGGAGTGGTGAAATCATGTAAGGATTTTTCCATGAAGCCAAAGTTGTGGAAATGAAAATACAAGCTTTGACAACGTGAGAGAACATGTGCAAGAAGTCTGTCTGCTCATGCATAACATGTGAGGGAGGGGGAGGGTGTAACATACTGTATATGTCTGTGCAGCTGTGTGTGTGTGTGTGTGTGTGTGTGTGTGTGTGTGTGTGTGTGTGTGTGTGTGTGTGTGTGTGTGTGTGTGTGTGTGTGTGTGGTGTAGTGAAAAAAAAAACAAATCACAAGGTAAACATGGGCTTGAATCCTGAGTGCAAGTCCAGATGCAGAGAAGAGCTGATTCAAAAGATCTGCAGCTTTTAATGTCAACATACAGCTTCAGTGTGTGGAGAGCAGTGTGTCCAGACCAGGTGTTTTGGGTGCCCATTCAAGACTTTGACATGCCCAGGAGAAATACATAGAAATACATATATACTGTATATACAGTATATATACCTCTTCCCCTTATGGGGACAAAATGCAGATCCCCTTAATGTAAATCATTAAATTTTAGGGTGCAGACTGAGGATAGGGTTACGGGTTAGGTAAGGTTAGGTTAGGTACAGGGTTAGGAACAGGCAGATAGTGGTTAGGGTTATGGTTAGGGTAAGGCTCCAGGAAATGAATGTAAGTCTATGTAATGTCCCCACAAGTGATAAAAACACAACGTGTGTGTGTGTGTGTATGTGTGTGTGTGTGTGTGTGTGTGTGTGTGTGTGTACTGTGAAGCGCATAGTAGCAGGGTGTGACATGCTAGTTGGGAAAAGCATATATTGGCCACATGGGCTAGAAGCCCCAAGGTGAAAATGGAAGACACCTCCTAAGCTGGTGGAGAATGACTGAGCCAAGATCCTGTGGGACTTCCAGATCCAGACTGACAAGATGGTGGTGGCTAACCAACCAGACATCATGCTGAGAGACAAACAACAAAGAAGGCAGTAATGATATATGTAGCAATCCTGAGCGACAGCAACATCAAGAAGAAGGAACACGAGAAGCTCAAAAAATACCAAGGGCTGAAAGAGGAGCTGGAGAAGATGTGGAGAGTAAAGGCAACAGTGGTACCAGTGGTAATCGGAGCACTGGGGGCAGTGGCTTCAGCAGATTCCAGGAACAACATCTGAGGTCTCTGTCCAGAGGGGTGCAGTCCTAGGGAAAAGGCCCCATAATATCTCTTTCTGTCTCTGTCTCTCTCTCTCTGTCTCTCTCTCTCTCTCTCTCTCTCTCTATATATATATGTGTGTGTGTGTGTGTGTGTGTGTGTGTGTGTGTGTGTGTGTGTGTGTGTGTGTGTGTGTGTGTGTATTGTGTGGTTCGATTTAGCAAGGTCATTGTTCGCTGTCAATGGTATGTTTCCAACACAGCAAAACCCCAGATAGTGTGGATTTCATCTTCTTTCATTATTTTGACAGGTTATTTACTACAGAGCCGTTGATGAAAGCAGACGTTCACGTTTTCTTTCAAAATTCATTTTGACATTTGGATGACAACATGACTAAATAGGACAAATATCTCTATCCATCAAGATATCATTGCCATTATTTTTAAACCAGGCAAATGATGCCATTTCTCCATTTTAAAACGTCAGTAGTGCTGCTTTCTGCTATGGATTTAACCGGGGGGCTTCTGCGTGTGAATGCGTGTTTTGATCGGTTCAGCTCACAAAGGCTTCTGCCTGATGACCTACAATTTTCCTCATTATGCAGAGCAGAAATGGGGGTACTCTGAGAGGAAAGGGTGATTAGAGTAGTGATTATAGTAAACCTTCTCATATTGTCTGCTGGGTATTGAAGAGAAGGGGTTAAAAGAGGATGCAGGGTTAAAAAGAGGATAAGAAGAGGGGGAGAAAAGGGGTGAAAATGGAGGCAGGAGATAAATAACAATCACAGAGGTGAGAGAGCAAAGAAAATGGAACAGGTGGAGTAAAAACACAAGGAATAACTGCTGGGAATTAAGTGACAATATTCTATTGGAAGAGATTTTTGGTGGAATGCAAGGAGAAGGTGCTGTAAAAAAATAGGCAGAGTTTGATGGTTGAGGAAGAGGAGAAAGAGATGAAGGCAGATTATGATAAACTGTTGTTGACTCCAGGCTTACAGCTGGTTGATTGTTCATCTGTCTGCTTTCCCCACAGACTATTGGACACACAACCAATCCTCTTACACGTACCCCGACCTGCAGCCATCTAATCCACGGCCTCTTATTCCCAGTCAGCTCCATGCAGTCACAGAGTAGTGCAGAGTTGTACCCATCATGCATGCCTCAGTCATTGATTGGAAATACTTTTTCTGGAAGCATTTGCTGTAGCATGCAGTGAGAGTAGTAAAAATGTATTTGTACTTGGATATATTTGGTTTTGCTGAAGTTTACTGATCAATGCTAGAGTAGAAGCCGTCTTTTGAAACAGTGATTACTCCTACAGTGTAACTTCTGCCTCTCAAAATGCTATAACCTTGCTCAACAGACTTTTATGAAGTTTTTTTTTTTGCGAAGAGGGTCTGGAGACCACAACTTCAGGTAAAGCAGACAAAAATTTATGGCAAAATATAAAGTGATTTAGCAATTGAAGAAATACTTCAATACTACCTCGTGGCTTACCTGAAAGAATGCTGACCACGTGCAGCAGCAAATCCAGCCCATGGCCCTCACCACATCTCTCTCTCTCTCACTCTCTCTCTCACTCTCTCTCTCTCTCTCTCTCTCTCTCTCTCTCTCTGTATACATTATCACTATCCAATAAAGCAGAAATGGCCTATAAAATCTATAAAGTTATAGACCCACTATAAAGCTATAAAGTGAAGCTAGGGCAAGGAGTTAGCTTTGTAGAAAAAGTAGAAAGGGGACATTCTTGGCCCGGCATTGTCCAAAGTAAATACTTCTGCAACCAAGACCTGTAAAGCTCAGTAATGCAGGTATGTAGTTTTGAAAGAATTTCAACATTGGCATTGGACCGCAGTCAGTGCAGCTGGCTAAGAACTGGTTTCAGCACATAAACCCTGTAAAACCTTAACTTGTCATTTTTACATTTGTCTGCGGATTAAGCAAACAAGGTAACACACGTCAAGATGGGAGCTTGGATATGCCACAAGGTGATTTTTTTTAAACTTTGGACACACCTCAGTCAGAGGTTTCTCCTTGCTCCTGGCCTTCATGCTAAACTCTCTCTGCTAAATCGCCTCTTGGTTCTCACTTCCTACTTTACGCACAGACATTTGCGCTGGTATGAGGGCTATTGGTGCTCTCATCTAAATCACAAGAATACAAATGAGCACTTTTCCCAAAATGTCAAACTATTTCTTTATGTCGTGTGGACATGGTCTGGAAACAACTCACTGCTGACTCATGTTAGATTTGCCTTAATTCACTGAAGCTTTAAGCACAACATTGCCACGTATTCATTCATTCAGAAGACACAGAGCAAAATCAGCATTCATTTGAATTCATGTTTGTGTCCACTTGATAAATTTAAGTCCAATAGTCACTGTCTTGTCAGCTCAGTTTCAGTTTCTGTCCAGCATCAACTCCTGAGGGAAATATCTGGCTCTTTCGCTGCTAAATGGTCCAATATGTTCATCAGCCAGTTGCTAACTTTGCCTGTTTGCTGCTGGGCAGTTTGCATACACTCAATTTATTAGAACTTTTTCACTGGAAACAGCTGCTGTGGCTGAAAACGGCTGATGAGAGCAGTGAGAGGAAGCCAAAGCACCGAAGATAACATGTTAACATCTGTGTTTCAGAGACAGGTGTCTTAGGTTTGCAAAGTGTAAACAAAGTGAAAATGTTGCAGGCAGCAGCCCCCATGGAAGGACCAGGCCCTGGCACGCGGCATTCATCACATGTCTGTTATTCACACTTTAACTCCTTCACTACTCCATGTGCTCACCAGCTTTATGTAACGCTCTAACGCTGTCTATTGACTCATAGTGGCATTTCCACACAGATGTATTTGGGCGAACTGTGAATCATCAGTGGTACTTTTCCCACATTTATCTCTATGTGACTACATTTCAGTCCAACATGTCCAAGGTTACAGAGGGGACAGCCGAGATCAATAACAAAGGTGTGAGTGGTGTGTTGTGTCACTGTCTGTCAGCGTTCCAGGATCAGTGTTTCCATGAATAGTCTGTATTCTGATCAAACTGGCCTCATCTGGCAAAACTCACCTAAACATTCAAAATAGCATCAGCAGATTATAGCTTTGGCTCTAATCATGTGTTGGCAAGCACAGCTGGTAATCCAAGAATGCAGGAGACCAGGTTATCTTTTGAAGGTTAAAACAATAGAAAACAGTTAAACTACCCTCATGAGTATATGTCTGTGCTGAAGAAGATGTGTTGTCAATCCTGAACTTGAGTGGAGGCACGAGGAGTCACAATGCCAGACACAAATGAATGAATAAGGAATATATCTTTCCTATATTTTCAAGTCCAATCCTACATTGTGTCATTGTCTAATCGGCTGTCTCACTCCCTGGCCATGAGACTAAAGCACCAGAAACACAATAACAGAAACTAACAGTAAGAGAAATGTAGGTATGATTCAGCTGCAGTAAACTGGGATGAAGAGTGGAAGTTGTTGGACTTAAGAACTAAAAGCAGTTGCACTTTGAAGTGTAAGCACTGAAAGCAGTTGAGCTGCCTTTTCTAAGTATGGTTTGTAAGCAGTTGAAATGCCAGTTGAAGAGTAAAAAATACAAACAGCTGAACTGTCACTTGTAGATGGAAGCAGTTGAATTGTTAGCTGAAGAGTACGAAATGAAAGCAGCTGAAATGTGGGCTGACACGTGATAGCTGAAAGCAGTTGAACATCCAGCTGAAGAGTAAGAGCTGAAAGCAGTCAGTTTTAGTGTCAGTGGTAAAAGTAGTTCAGATATCAGTTGAAGTGAAAGTACTTTTATTGGACTGCTGGGTGCACTGACAGCAGTTAAATGTGCCGAGGTTGAAATGTCAGCTGAAGAGTAAGAGATGAAAGCAGGTGAATCGTCAGTTGAGATGTCACTTTAACTATTCAGCACATGGTGCCAAAATCTCAGTCAATAATGAATGAGGTGTGGATGAAACACATCACAACTGAAACCCAAATAGAGACAGTGATGATGAATGAGCTCAACATTTTGAGTTTCTAGAAAAGTTGATTAAAAAAACTCACAAAAAAAGTGTCCAGAAGAAGAATACAGACATGAATATGAGCGGAAAATCAAGGTCATAGTGCATCTTTTATTCCTCTATTAAACCACTTTTCTCTTCTCTGCTTGTCAAAGTCTTCCTCATTTTAGCAGGACATTTACATTGTTCACTTGTTTTTCCAAGTCCATTCTCAGTGGATTCATACACCGCAATGTAACCGGAGGCAGAACAGAGCGATGGTGTGGGATTTCACTGGCAAGAGTGTGTATGTCTGTTCCTGCATGCGTGTGGGAGTGTGTGTGGCTGACAGCAAGGCAGTGTGTGACAGTGTGTGTGTGTGATATATTTTCTGTGTTGGAGACATGGTTGTACTTCTTTTATGGCCACCTCCAGGCGAAGGAGAGCTAATATTGCGGTGTATTGGTTTCTGCTCCCGCTCAGGACTTAATGCATGTTATTATAGCCTGTCATGTTGTCATCCCCTCCACACTGCAGGGCCTTGTTCTCTGTGCTCTCTCTATTCCCACGTCACTGAAGCCAGGTAAGAGATCTGATACCGGCGCAGTTCGTGTTAGAGCTAAACATCACTGCTCCCACACAGACACATTCTATTTTCCACCATGTCTTTTTCTGGTCTCTCTAATAAAATGATTAAATATTGTCCCTGCAGCTAGTCAAACTTAAAATGTTTGGTTCATAGGAAAATTGTTCTATCATGTCCCCCTCCACAGGGAGGTCAGAGGTCATGGTCAGCCTCAGAGCAGCAGTCCTGGAGCTCAATGACACATCAGCAGGAAGGATGCTAACCAGCAGAGCGAGTCAGAACTGTGATCTCTGGTTGGATAATGAGCTGTCAAACCAACAGGCTGACAGAACCAAATCTTCACTCATTCTTTCTGTCTATACTCCTTCCTGTTTAACTTTCAGTCAGTTTCTCTCATGATGTAAATAAATCCATTGTCTATACCTGACTATCCCTTTTTGGGGTTGTGGGGGGGCTGGAGCCTATCCCAGCTGTCAACAGGTGAGAGGCGGGGTACACCCTGAACCGGTCGCCAGTCGATTGCAGGGCAACATAT
Source organism: Chaetodon trifascialis (assembly GCF_039877785.1). Classification (NCBI taxonomy): domain Eukaryota; kingdom Metazoa; phylum Chordata; class Actinopteri; order Chaetodontiformes; family Chaetodontidae; genus Chaetodon; species Chaetodon trifascialis. Next base: position 24,889,600 of record NC_092063.1, read on the forward strand.
ACAGACAAACAACCATTCACACTCACACTCACACCTAAGGACAATTAAGAGTCACCAATTAACCTAATGAGCATGCAAGCTGGAGTGCCCGGAGAGAACCCACGCATGCACGGGAAGAACACGCAAACTTCACACAGAGAGGCCCTGCCCGACCCAGGGATCGAACTGGTGACCTTCTTGCTGTGAGGCACGCGCACTACCTGCTGCGCCTCCATGCCGCCCTGTAAATAAATTGTTATTATTTCATTCATTGTTATTGGTTCTAAAAAAAATCTTTTTTTATCACAGTGTCAGTCTGCTTATTTCAAGAATTTGCTTGAATTTTGTCATTTTCATGACACCAGTATGATGATATGCCTTATTTTGTCTATTTTCAAGGCACTGTGACATGTTTGAAGATTCCTTAAACAAGTGACAACGGCTTCTGCTGAGTTTTTTGAGTCTCTAGTAACCTTAAAGTTTCTCCTGGTTTAGCACAGGCCTTGATTACTGTATGTAGAATACATTATGTGACACACACACACACACACACGCACGCACGCACGCACGCACGCACACGCACACACACACACACACACACACACACAAAAAAAAACGATATGAGGCTACATGGGTTTGCGAAGTGGATGTTTTTGCACTGGCCCCATCTTTCACTCTTCATCTTTTCATCCTACTTGAACTTCCAACTACTTTAAATCTTCTCCACTTCCACCTCTCTCCCTCTGAAAAATTCCATTAAAACCTAACACATCATTCTCTAACACACACACCCACACATGACTTACAGGCTGAATCACCTGTGGCCGTCACTGTGACGTCAGTCCAGCAGAGGAGAGTCAACTCTGAACCACACACATCCACAAAAATATACAAACATGCTCTTTCATGCACCCAACGGTAGCTCTAGTGTGTCAGCATGCTCAGCCCACACACTCTCACGTGCACCCACACACAGACAGCTCCCCCATGTAATGTGGAGCATATCTGCTGGTGTCTTATCAGCCCAGAATCATTTTCTTACTGTTCTCCGAGACAAAAAACACACAACAGACGCAAAACTTGTGCAACTTCTGTAAATGCAATAAACTTCCTATTTTTCTCTTTTACTTCTTATTTCCAGTGTGATTCAGTCTGAATAACCTTCACAGACGTCATTCTGTCTGGTTAACAGTTGCTCTGTTTCCCTTTTTACATCTGTGCTCATGCTAAACAGACTTGTTAAACTTTGTGGCACGATCAGTGTGACCTGTGTGCTGCATAGCTCACATAGTCATGATGTTTCAGTCTTTGACAGATGGCCCAGCACAAACAGTGGACAGCAGGTCTAAATGTGTTTTTACATGCACTAAGTAATAAAAGTAATCCTAATGAGCAAGTTGGGAGTATGTTGTTGACTGATCGGGGTTGGGCTGCACCATCTATTAACACATTCATTACTAAGTTTGCATTTAAAGTCCATGCTAAGCTCTTAACTGCCAGCTAGTTTCAGACTAGTAATATACTGAACCGGTTGCACCATTTAAACTTGTCTTAGCTGGTACAGTCACGTATGAATCAAATGCTAGGAACACTGGCTGCGCTGCCCAATCAAAAGCAATTAAAATCAACAATGGATACAGGAAGTCACTGCGGGCTCACAGACTGTAACATAACAGTTTTGAGGTCAAATGATGAATTAGCAAAACTTGACTGTAAATCCTTTGTGAATGTACTTTTGTAGACAGTAGTAGTTTGTATATATACAGGCTAGAATGAGTGGAAAATATCTTATGCCAACCTAGCTGATATTTTCTGGCCTTTTAGTGTAACGTTATTTGAATGACATTGTGCAATGTCAGCCCTTCATGCATAGTGGTCACTACAGGGGACAGCTGTTTAAAGGTGTTTTGTGGTACATGCAGAGTGAAGAGCTGAATGAGGGAGGTTCAGTATTTTTGAACTGTATTGAACAGTGTCAGAATATGTTAGAATTAGCACATTATAAGTTGAAGAAATAGTTTCACAGCATTAGAAACATGTTCTATAGTTTTCCCGTAGCTTATCATCTTATTCATTGGTTTGTTAAATACATATTTTCTTCAGCTGAAACTCTAACTCATGCTGCTCATCTGAGCAAAAACCTCTTAAAAAAAAACAAGAAGTTCAATATTTTTTCATGCAAAGAGGAATGAAAATACTTCCTACCATGATTCATAATTCATGCATGACAGTGCTGTTTTTGTGAAATGTAATTTTAAAACCTTCCAGTTTACATGTTAATCAGCATTTTAATCAGGTCAGATATGTCAACTACATCTTTTTACCTCATTTACGCTTCACTCTAACAGATCATACTGCAGTGAGCTAATATTAACTTTGTCAGTTGGCTCCAGCAGTTAGTGGGTGGAGATATTTACCAGCTATTCTCTGCACGAGAAGTACTTTATGTAGTGCAATCCATTTTAATTTAGTGATGCCTAAATCTTCATTTGGTAAACACTTAGGTTAGAACCATGCTAAGTTTGGCCAACTGACATACAGCTGTTGAAACCAGCTGGCCTCACTGTGATCTGCAGTCCTGCATGTTTTCTGTCATAATATTCCTTCACTATCATTAAAATAATGTTGCTACATCACTGATATGCAGCTGAATGTTTTATGCCAGAAATATTTAATTTTGTGTCCAACAAAGCATGCTCGGTGCAGCTGAAATGCCTGATATAATTCTAACTGTTAATACATGCACATGTTAAACCATACACTCACAAATAAGATAGAACAAATGGTAAAGGACGCCTCTTGAGGCCCTCACTTAAAAATTGATGTAATGCTCTAGTGAGCTCTTGGCTGTAGGCCTATCCACTGAATATTTGATAAACAGTCTGACTTTTCTTTTTACATTGGTACCATTATGTTGCGTTGGGAATATGGGAAAGGAAGCCACTGTCCACTACTTCCTGTCTGATAACGGCAATCTCTGGAAGACTGGGAGGAAACCGCACCAGAAGAAACAGGGGTGAGGAAAAGGGAAGAGGGAGCATCAAGTTGACTGCTTGGTGATTAAACAAATACAGGAGTGTTGGAGAAAAAGCTGTTATTAGGATGTTTTTAGAAAAGGATATATTTGCTCCCATTGTTCAGTTACTCTGGATGATGTGAAGACAAAATGGGACCTGACATGCAATTGTCTAATTAAATCCAAACAGGATAAAAGGCTGAGAAAGAGTGTGTGTATGTATGAGAGAGGACAACATGGGGGGTGGGGGGGGGGTCGGACATGATAGACAGTTTGAGAGAGTTGCAGTAAAAAGACCCAGACTGCAAGAAAAACACACAAAGATAGCACGGCAGCAACAGTGACACAAGATCCAAGGACTTGTTTTGTCTTTGTGAGAATCAGAGAGGAGAAGGAGGGAGCCAGGAGCTACATGTGTGTGTGTGACACAGAGTGAAAGACAGGGATGATGTGTGTGTGCTGCTGTGTGTGATGCCTGTTGTATGTGTGCGTGTCTGTGAGTGTGTGAGAGAGAGAGACTGAGGGAGGAGGGACTCCAGGGGAAAAGAACCTCGACTCAGCCTCCAAAAATCCCTTTCATGTGTGATTGGGGCTGCGCCTCCGTCTCCTCGTTATCTCCACGCACAGGCCGGGTATCTCTTTCTGTGCGCCGGCTGACTCTGTAACCGACACCAAGTGTCTGCAACACAACTTTGGCCTGCTTTCCGCAGCCCACTTCCTCCGTCTAAGCTAATGTGAATATGGGTGAGAGGCACTGATGGGTCTAGGATTGTCCTTCTACTGCAGAAATCATGAGGCAGTGCCATACAGGCTGCCCTACATGCATCAAATGAGTTGTCTTCTATGTGCCTTGAAATGGTTGAATAGTTAGCAGTCCCCTGTGTGTTTTCATTACAGGGGTTTAGTAGTTACACCTTTGCTGTAAGTCTGAGTCACACATTAAAAACAAGTTTAATCCTATGCATGGCTTGGAAGTATTTCACCATAAATGCATCATGACTTTCTGTGTTTTGAATATATGAAGCCCTGAATTTTATATGAATTGAAAGGAAGAGGTGAGGATTATATGAAACCTTTCAGAGCAGACACAATCACATGGCCTGTGGTGACAAGCTATAAAATCTAATAAATTTGATTATTAACTGAAGTGATAATTAAAGGTATCACATGATCAGTCAGCCTTTGCACAATAGAAAATGTGCTGTAAAAAGATTATGTTGGGCTTTACTGAGCTTAAGAGCATAATTTCTCTTAAATCAAGTTACCAAACCGGCTATTAGAATCAGATCAGCACTACACGCACGTCAACTGCGCAGACTGGATGCTTGTATTGTGTAGTGCATGTGTGTACTGTGCTCCCCATCCTTGGTCCTTGCTGTCAAGCAATTACACACATTATGCTTTTTTTCTTCTTCTTCAGCCAAATACAACAGAGCTCTGAGCTCTCTTCCGTCGTCATCTTGCTTTCTAGTGCACATGTTGGGAACATATCTGCATATGTAGACCCTCAATTTTACTATGTATAGACGAGCTGGGGGACTCGTGTGACACAGATTAAATACAGAATGGTCAAAATCTGCACAGCAGAGATATGCTGACTGACTATGTGGGTCAACTTCCAAAAACCATTGAATCTTACATTCCCCATAATGCAGCTTAATAGCAGGTTTTTGCATCCTCCAAGCTTGGTGAACATTGCATTTCTTTTCAACTCGACACCCCCAGTGTGTGCTGTCTCCTAGCCTAAGCAGACAACCCTGATGGCATCATTGTGACATAATTAATAATTAAACAGATCAAATCAGGTTTACACATGAACCCGTAACACTGTCTCACTAAATGATGATTTGAGTTTGTCCAACAGCTGTCACAGAAAATGACTGAAGCTCAAAAAATACAGTAAAACTAGTTCCTGATTCATAGCAGATGATAATTCTGCTCAGGTAGTAATTGAGTTAGTTATTTGGCTGACATATGTATCAGTGAGGACAGTGTTTTGTGAGGCTTTTGCAACAGTCATGCATCTGTATAATCCTGTTAATCACCCCCAGTCTTTCCATCTCATTGCTTTGTCTCTCCAGGTCTCTTTCTCTCTGTCTCTCTCCCTTACTCTCCATCTTCCTTTTCTGCAACGATGCAATGTCAGTGGCTTACATAAGCACATGCGTAGAAGGAGAGAAACTAAACCTTTTTAAAGTGAGAGACTGAACCAGAAATTCAAAGACTGCCAAAAACTTGGAAGATGAAAAGACGGAAATGGAAAAGAGAATCTTTAATTCTGATGAAAAGAAGACACTTGAAAGCATCTGTGTTGAGTGTTAAAAGGCCTAGTTTGGATGTGGCAAATCAATATTTCACCCAGATTCTTCATCTCAGCCAGAAGTCAGCATAGACAGCTTTAGATATGGTAAAAAGTGAACAAACACGAAGCCAAAAACACACATCCAAATGTTCTCATTTGACTCAAGTCATAAAATGAAATTATTCATATTCACCATAGACCAGAGTCACCAGCCCCTCCCCCACCACAAACACTTCTACCGCACACTAACTCAGACACACAGACACTAAAGGCTGCCAAATGTCAACTGAGATCTGGGGCAGTTTCCTCGCAGGCATGGCACAGACGCCTATACACAGCCAGATGAGGTCCTGTATCCAGCCGACCATGTGGTTACCACGGTGACCCTGGTCTCTTTCCATCATCACCAATAAAAATGCTGGAAAGCTGCAGAGGGGGGATTGTCCGGGAGGCATCGAGGGGAATGTCATGTGGTATTACCCCAAACAGGGTGTGTGTGTGTGTGTGTGTGTGTGTGTGTGTGTGTGTGTGTGTGTGTGTGTGTGTGTGTGTGTGTGTGTGTGTGTGTGTGTGTGTGTGTATGCGTGTGTATGCGTGTGTGTGAGCAGTGTCAGTGTTGGACATTAAAAGAGTCTGAAAGGGCCTTGTAGGTTGTCTGGATGCTCTGGCGTGGTAATAAAACACACAAAGAGACAGGGGTGTTTAATGTCCGTTTATAGGCTGCTTTTATCTGCGTTTTATTTAGGTTTAGTAGCCACTAACAGCAGAACATAGGCCCTGGGGGCTGTATTACACAGGCTTATTGACTTTAAGTTCAAGTGTGAATGCACTGATGTTATGTGCTGTTTAGATGGACTCATTTAAATGGGACCTAAATAGGACATTTACGATGTTTCTCTGTTGTTGACTTGCTGGTATGTAATTACCTGCACCAAAACACAAACGAAACGAACGAAACTTGGCGTGTTTAAATATTCCTTTCAATATCTGTTTGGCTGCATTTGGTATAATTGTGTCCAATCAGTCGGATCTGTGTCTCAGAAAAGTGCTGACCAATGTGTGTGTGTGTGTGTGTGTGTGTGTGTGTGTGTATTCTGTATTTTTTATTCTATTCTAAAGCCTGACCAGGGACAAAGTCTGCAAATTAGCTGAAGCTAGACATCTTATGTACATCACATTTTCCCATTTCCTGTGGCAATGTTGTATGTATCGTCCCTGTTAAATAAACATTAAATATAAATAAAAAAAATAAATATATATGTGTGTGTGTATGTATACATATATATATTTGCATATATTTATATTATTACAGTATTATTTACTGTAAAAGACATGAAGACCAGACAGTACATTGCTATATTTAATTTTTTGTTGAAGAAAAAAGACAAAGAATTGATTGTGCTGCATATGCCCCAGTGTGTTCTCCAGCAGGTCTGTCGTCTGCACCTCCCCCTCTTCTGATTCAGAGGAGAATCAAGCAGCCGGCTCCTTTGGTGTGATGTAGCAGCGAGAGCGGAGCCATCAGCTGCCGGTGTGTCCCTCTGGACAGCCAACTGTCCCGTTGAACACACCTGGAGATCTGGTCAGCAGGGTGAGAGCTGGTCTGGTGTCAGCCTTGTGTACTCTCTTTTCTCTCTGTCCCACAACTGTGCTGCACCCACCAAGCAGTGCTGATATGGCCTTTTCAGTGTTGTATATCCAAATGTTTGTAAAATACACGGCAGAACCTAGAACCTGGATCTAGAGGTTTTGTAGGTTCTTTGAAGTTCAGGCTTTGGTTGAATAGTATTTATTCAGAACAAGGGGCAAACAATGTATATGGTAAATACCTTTTATGAAATGTGTATGTGTATATGTATATGTATGAATACATATTGTGCATATACTGAAAACAACCTTTATCTTGTAAACCACAGGGAGGGAATAGGGTGAAAGTTGTCTTTTGTCTTTATGTGTATTCCATATGTGTATTGAGGGTAAACTATAACTAACTGCTGCTGTTGAGTTAGATCAAAACATTCTTAATATGTACACACATATATATATATTCCTAAGTTACATTAACCAATTCACACATCAACTCTGTCCACTATAAATAAGCTGATTACACACAAATTGCATTGACCTTCTATCTACGTTGCCTGATTTCAGACTTGAAGGTGCACGAGACATAAAACTCTGTATGTTTTCTATTTAATAAACTGCATTGATTTTATTTATTTATTTTTTTTTACCCTACATCATTCATCAACTGCTTCGTTGCAGCCAGTCTGTCAGCTGTAAATCATTGTGCGTTTAATTAACACCTGTTCAGTGGTGTGTCCGTGTGTCTCACTCAGTTACAATGAGGGAGTAGTGGGTGGTTGCCCCTCAGTGACACTGGGATGTGGACAGAGAAAATGCACAGATTAAAAAGAGGAAATGTAGTAAGAAAAGGGGGCTGTAAAGGAAAAGAGGAGAGACAAAGATATGTGAATAAAGGAAGTGGAAAGGACAGGACAGGAAGGGAGAGTAGTGTGCTGGTCGTAGTAAATCTCTCTCTGGCAGTGGAGAGGGCCACGTCCAGATTTACGACCGCCTGCTGGGGTAATAAGAGAATGGATTGGATCCTTGTCAATTGCCTCATCCACAGCATTGTAGTACCTGCAGCCAATATCAGAGCATCCTCACTGCTGCTATATGATTATGTATTGACTGTATTGTATTAACCCAATGTTATTTACAGTGGATATGCTCTTGTCATATGTAGGTCAGTGGCTCCTGTCTGGTCCCCACAGACCCGGTTCTGCCAACTGTATCAGATGATTGTCTGCTGCCATGGAGATAGAAATGGAGCTGGCTCTGGTTTTGGTTTGTGGAGAGACAGACAGGCAGACAGACATACGTGCAAGTATGTGCACGTGCAGGGAAGATGCGTTTTGAGATGCAGGCAAAACTAATGAGCTAGCTAAACAGTATAATGGCTGCAGAGATGATAAGCCCCTTCCTCTTTCTTTCTTCCTGTTGATACCAGAGTGTTTCTCTTCCTCTTGCTGCACAGCCTCATGGGCTACAGCAAAACGCAGAGAAAACTAGACACGATAATGTCTGGCGAGCTATAACTCAAGGGAAAACTCACAGTGATGATTGAGAATGTAAATATCATTTGCCTACAGCAGCGTTAGCTTGTTTCTAGCTGAGATTTTGACAGTGGTGGAAAGTCATTAGTACATTTACTGGTGATATAAAACAACACTGTACTTTCATTTTCATATTTTATTTTGCCAATCTGGGTCACTTTTTAAGGGGATATGGCAAACTGTTAACAAACCGTGATCAGTTACACATCTAGCAGATACAGTGTATCATGAGAATTCATTTGAAGTGTTTGTGTCCACCTAAAGACTATGAGTTCACTCTCAATTTAGCTCTGTTTTTGGCCTCCACTAACTCCGGAGGGATATATCAGGCTCTTTCGGAGTATTGTGTTGTTCACAAACATTTTGTCCAAAAGAGCCGATCTTTTGGGTGAACAAACTGAAGGAGGAGGAATGGGGTGTGTTCAATACAGCAAATACATACAGCTGATTGAGGTTGCTAACATTTAGCTGCAATGATTCAATAACATTGATCTTGGACAACAATCCAGATATATGACATTATCTAGATTGGTATTATATGCATGGACTAACATTTAACATTGCTGTTCACTGTGCCAGTGTGAAATCTCAAAATAGGAAACAGTACCAAATATATCATCTAATGATATGACATTAAATGATATATTTAACTGTTACATTTTTGACCTGATGATGGCATCAGGAGAAAGGTCAGGGGATCACCTGAGTTGTTAAGACACTTCATGGCAATTTATCCAATAGTTGTAGATATTTCAGTCTGGAAGCGGTGGACTGACAGAACATTTCCTTCTACAGAGCCACAGTGCTAGAGTTGCTTAAAAACAAGGTGAAGAGTCAGTAATAAATAACTAATCAGTAAGAAAAACATGAAGAATAGTATTAGACTATAGAATAGTCATTAAACAGCCATGACCTGCAGCTCTTTAGTTGTCCCATTTGTTTCTAATCTGTTCTCACAACTGTATGATGGCATTACTTTTGTTAGTGCAGATATTATTGGTCTACAGAATCTCATGAATGCTTCTTCTAGGGCCCCACAGTCACTAATACTTGATTACTTTCCCTGCTTACACATTACAGAATGATGTAAGGTAAGTCCCAGTATTATGTCAGCCAGATCCTAAGAAATGGGTCTGACAGTTCGTGATTATGGTTAGGCTGTTGATGGGTGGGAACAAAGCCCCATGTTGTCAGAGACCCTCAGGGCAGCCATTATTGGAGCTGACTTCACCTGGACTTCTATGATGGTGTCTGTCTGTTGGTCAAAAAAGTTCTCCCAAAGGGCAATACCAATGTAACACTGTGAATACACTAGCGGTTTCAACAGACAAAACCACCGTTGGTGATGACATTGATATATGCAGAATGAGTATCATAGCACAGCATCCAAAAATCCAGTGGCTCCTCGTGACAAAATATAACAAAGAGATCACAGGGGCCCTTGGCTACAAATTCTATGGTGCACAAAAAGAGTGAACATGATGATCTACTTTTGAAGACTTTGGGTCTTATGAGGCAATACAGATAACCAGCTGGATTAAGAGTCAGTACCATAAATATTTTTCTATTATCCATCTATCCAGCATCACCATGTCTGCTGCCCATACATCATGTGCAGTCTTGTTTTGGGATTCGCGTCTAGGGAACCAATGGTTTGTGACACTATTGACCTTTAGCAGGGTAGTTAGGTTAACACAAGGCCTTGACCCTTCGGACAGCATTGTCACTATTAGCTACTGCCTGCCTGGAGGCGAAGGAGATTTATTGTTCTGGTCAACACTCCTGCAGCAGTAGAGGATAACAAATTATAGCAATGTAGTTAGATAAGTTTAAAGGGACTGCTTTTAGTCTACTAAGAATGTTTTTTCCTCAAGTCAGAATCAATGAAAAGTTGTAGTGATGCATCGTCAGAGCAGAACAAAAACAGCACATATTATCATTTTATAAGCAAGATATATGATTATTATTACTATTACTTTGTTTCCAAGTGTTGCTCAGCCAAAAGGTTAGTTGCTTTCCTGAGACGGACAAGCTATAATCATGGTGGGGTGAGATCCAGCCTTCACTAACTAACTGTCAGGAGTCATAAACAGTGCTGTGGTTCTCTTTATGACATGGTGCCATTGCCTGAGGGAGGAAAGAAGAGCAAGGTAATTGCACAACTTGTGTGTATGTGATTTAGATTGATGTCGGACAGGGAGGTAGAGGGATGTTCTCGGGTCTTTGGGTTTATGGATGCTTGTCCTACTCATCCTCCACCAACAGCTTCCAACAGCTTCACTTTTATGAGGCCATTTCACCCGACTTTCACGATGCTCTGCTGGTTATTGACGTCCTGCAAGTTGCTCAAGGTTAAATTACAACCTAGAACAGGAGTGTATTTTTCCTCTAATGGGAAAGTTCCAGAGGTACTCTGAATACTCATGCTACATTCAAAACTATTTGGCTTTTGAAATACTTTTTAGCCATAAAGGTAACTGCATTGCAAAAGAGATCTGAAACTAGAGTTTAAAATGTATAATCACAAATGAGAAACATTTACAAATGTTTAAACTGCCTTTTACTACTTGGATACACAACCACAGATTTTTAAAGGAATAGTTTGTCATTTTGGGAAAGACACTTATTTCATATGTGCATTAACTATGACACGGGAGCCATGAGGTTATTAGTTTAGCTTAGCATAAAGACCAGAAGCAGTTTGGGTCCACTCCCTAACATGTTGTTTACCTCATTTATGGGCACTCGTCTCGTTTCAGTGCAGGCTGGAATGGAACAACAGCTAGTTTCTGTCTGCTCTTAGAGGAAGCTAGTCCTGGCCAGAGCACATGTAGCTCACCTACAGCCATTAGCCCCGTTTACCATTGTTTATGTACGTAACGTAAGTTGAGTACATTACGTACAGTGCGTTACATTTGCAAACATGGTGCCCCATTCATTCCCATGAAAGTTGCTCACTGGACATATTTTCCAAAAAAGTCTCAGTAGGTTTTATCTTGCTTTTGGGCCCATAGAGCATTCTCACTAGACTCCTTCACCAGCTGAGCTGGTTAACCACATCTGAGAATTCCTCTGGCCAAGCCGACTGCCTTCCTATTGGATGTTGAAGTTATGACCCACCACACTCTGACTGATTGGCTGGTACTCATTGCCTTCATTTGTTGGGTTAGGAGGTTAGGTTTAAGCATGAGGTGTGAGATTGGTTAGAGTGAGGGTAAGAATATTAGGGTCATGCCTTTGACATCTTTGGAAAAAAATATTGCACTCTGTGTGGCCACTGTCAAAAAGGCCTCTCAGCCCAGCTCTGTTTCTGATTGGAGCTTGGCTATAAAAGTGCATGTAGTTGCCCAGTCCACAGTGGAAACCTGATTTGTTCCCAAAGATTGTGAGTGTGAGGAATGATTTTTTGAAAGTGAACATCTATGTGAGGTTCCTTCTTATCTGATGTGTGGAAGGAACCAGAATCACCAGTATTTTGTCTCATTACTTCACTGCAAATGTAACGTGCATTAGAGCTAGTCCTCTTGGTATTTCTGTCACTTTGGAAGCTTAACTTTATCTTTGTTATCCTTACTTAAATCAAACTGAGTGCCTTTTCATAAAACTTGCTGATTGATGGTATTTTTGTTTGTTTGTGTTAATGCTCATGCTGGTGTGGTCATATTGTGAACATTTCCCCATTGGCGATAAGATAAGATAAGATAAGATAAGATAAGATAAGATAAGATAAGATAAGATAAGATAAGATAAGATAAGATAGACTTTATTTATCCCACAATGGGGGAAATTCACATGTTACAGCAGCAACAAGACAGACTGCAAGAAGTCAGAGGACAAGAAGACAAAAAAATAAAAAACAAGAATAAAAAATATTGCACAAATGTTACATACCTTATGGTAATTTACAATATACACAATACGTACACACTAATTTAAAAATTATGATTGCACATGAAAAACAGAGGAAAAATGTGAGATGTGATCAGGTTATCAGTACAACTTGCATTTGAGTGGATGTTTATTGTGCACTGTTACACAGTCTGATGGCTGTGGGCAGGAATGACCTGCTGTAGCGCTCCTTCCCGCACTGGGGATGTAAAAGTCTTGTGCTGAAGGAGCTGCTCAGGGTCCTCACAGTGTGGTGCAGGGGGTGGGAGGAGTTGTCCATGATGGATGTCAGCTTGGCTAACATCCTTTTGTCTGCCACTTCCTCGATGGAGTCCATGGGCAGCCCAGGACAGAGCTGGCTGCATAGTTTCAATAAAGCACGTTGAAAGTTGTATGTAATGACAGAACAACAGTGGTATGAAAATGTTAAATATCTCTCAGTTTTGGGTCTGGCTATCCACTACCATTGTTGCTGCAGTCTGCTGTGTAGCTGCAGCGGTCAGTGTGACTGTGGGTAAGAGGGGTCTTGGAGTACAGCTGACCTGCTGGCTAGAAGACACTTATGGAGCTTCTCACCTCCAAAAACGTTGGAGCACGGCAGATTTTAGATATATTTGCATACTGCATACAACATGCTACATTTGCATTTTGCTGCTGATATAGTAAGCGGTTTCCAGTACAGCCCAACCATTTGGTCAGGCCTTAGGACCTGACCTACACACATGTATGAAATGAATCTAGTATGGATTGGTCAGTGACAGTGTGTATCACTCCTCCGCCTGTCTGTTTTTACAAAACAGAGTTTACAAGAGTTATCAAAAGTGAATTTAAATTAGCTTCTCTGAAATCCTCTGTGTTCAAGATGCTTAAGTTTCACAGTCTATACAACACCTCTTATAAAAGGTTTTTGAAATTACATGCAGATTTAGATCCAGTAGGTGAGCTGGTAGTAGCTTAAATAATTATAGTGAATCATGAAGCGAATTAGATTCACTTGGCTAGTTAGCTTAGTGTGACTGCATTGTTTAATCTTTTTTTTTTGTAAATTAGGGTGTAACATCACTGAATGGATCCATCTGAATGGATACAGCCACCTGTGCTTTTCCTAGTGTGACGAGTCAAAATGCCAGCTGAGAGAGGCCTTTTGAAAATAGCCTGCAACATTAGACATTGATATACTGCTGGCCTCCGAGAAATTGTTCCAGCATTTAACTCCCAGTTAAATAGCAAGTTATACCACATTTAGATGTCATTTGCGTAAGGTTTAAACATATAAGACTCGACTGGTTAATTGGTTTTAAAGGGGCTGGTTCGGTGTATTTCTGAACTTTGGACTTTCCCCTTGCTTTCAGCCTTTATCCTAAGCTGACCTTATCGACTACCAGTTCTAATACCCTGTGCTTATGAGTCTCAAGCAGCAAACTAACTCAAATATATCTTGTCTTTGAGCTTATTTCTCTACTGTTCATCACATTCATACACATTCACAATCTTTCCATCAGGTTCATCGAATCAGTCGCTGGCAAAGTCGCTACTGTCCCTGTAATGTTTTTGTGTCCCAGGGCCTCAGACTGTCACTTTCCACTGTCTGCTCCTAACCTTCTGTAACTATATAGTGGTGGTAAGATTACACTACAGCAACATCAGCCTCATTTCTCATGGGAAGATTAAGTGCGTATGTACACATACATCAACACACAAATGGCTTCAGGGTTTCCTGAGGCGACATTCATTGCTGTCAACCCATGACGGGTTATGGCTCATTCTTCCTGTGACTGTTGTGTTTTGTCCTCTCTCCTAACCTGCTGTATTGGTGTGTGCAAGCTTCAGGTACATAGTTACAGTGCAATACCTATTTGTCACCATTGCTTTTACTGCTTTATTTATCTTGTTTCTCCCTCAATTTCTCCCACATACACACCTTTTCTTGCTCTTAATGTGTCAGCCTGTCGGTTTAAACCTCTTTCTCTTCCTGACATTATCTTTTTATGTCTTTCTTTCTCTTGCCCTGTATCTGGGTGCGGTTGCCTCATCACACAGACAGATCCTGAAGCTAAAAACATCCAAAGGGGAAACAATATATAATCACCTGCCACTTAAACCTCCTCATATAGTGCAATGTTTCTGTTTTTATCTTGATCTCTGTGTGCATCTGAGAAGAGATGGAGGTTGTGCTTCATGAGGTGAGGTGACAACATGGTTTTCTTACTTTGTGACAAATTAATTAGTCTTGAAGATCAAACAACCAACAGCAAACACATGAACCCCCCCGGCCCCATCACACACACACATTCACACATTCACACACACACACACACACACACACACACACACACACACACACACACACACACACACACACACACACACACACACACACACACACACACAACACAGAGGGAGAGAGAGAGAGAGAGAGAGAGAGGGAGAGAGAGAGAGAGAGAGGGAGAGAGAGAGAGAGAGAGAGAGAGAGAGAGAGAGAGAGAGAGAGAATGATTATGCTCCCAATCTGTCGAATACTTATTACTTTGTGGCATCTGACCAGTCTGCCATCAGACACCTTCGCGGGGGTACAAAGGTATCTCCCATGGGAATATTCTCTCCATCTGCCTATCGGATTAAAAGAGGCGCATGTTTACTGGAACAATTTTGTCAGTCAGCATCTGTTTCCCTGGTAATCTTGCACAAGACATCAAACTACAGACATGAGCTGAAAGGTGTGATGAGATGCATGTCTTATTGCTATATTAGAAGCTCTGTGGTCTCACACTGAGGTGTCACATCTCGATGAGATGGGATAGGATCAGATTAAAGAGACGAGCAGCATCAGATTCATTTTGATAACCTGGAAATCAAAATGCATTAGACAAAGCACACCCAGTACATAGCAATAGTAGATAATAAAACTGTGTTTTTGTGTATAAAGTGAATATATTGTTGATCAAGTGAATTAACAACATCCTTTACTATCAACGACATGAGCCAATATCAACTGTACATAGTAAGCAAATCTAAATCCTAAGCCAGTGTAATCATTTGTTACATAATTTAGTTCTAATAAAATGTTATACAATTTACCATCTCTTCTGTGAAACACATGGACAACATGTAGTAAGTCTTATCAGTAACAGTAAGTCGATGCAATAATCTGCACCCAGACACACTGGCACGTTTTCCTCTACGATCCCTGGGTCAAGGCCTTTGTTCTACACAGAGAGAGCTCATCAGTTCATGTAGTTTTATGTAACCTGTGGATAGATTGCCACCTCGTGGTCAAAATAATGTAAGCGGTGCAGCAAATTGTGACGATCAGAAAGAGATTATGGACCATTAAAATTAAAAGAGTCCCACGCGTTCTTTAAAACAAATACCAGCACGTTTTGAATGCCGTGTTAGCCAACCTATTTTCTTATTTGGGTTTGTTGGTGTCTCTTTCGTCATGGTGCCTGGGCGAAATCAGATAGGAACCATCATCTGTTGCTTGTTTCCTCAGGTGGAGGCGGACGAGTCTTTGAAGGAGCAAATCAAAATGGCGAGCCAAGAGGAGTCTGTGAGGGAGTTCGTCGCTGTTACTGATGTGGACGAGGAGAGGGCCCGGTTTTTCCTGGAGTCCGCCGGCTGGAATTTGCAGGTACATCTTTTCTGGATTTTTCCTTTGAGTTGCGGTTGAGCATTTGACTGGAAATCAAAAGGAAACAGCGGTGATATGACATGTGTCAGACGGATAGCTTGCCGGCTAACGTTAGCCTGTGTTGCCGGTAATTTGTGCAAGTCACCCTTTGACAATGACCAGACAGCGTTCTGTCACCCACAACAGGGCTATTGTACATTTAGTGAACTGACACATCCACTATTACAAGAAGATCGGTTCCTTTTGTTTTATTACAAAGCAGGTTGCCATTAAGTTTTGGCGAACGCTTCTCTGCCGTGAGTCCATTGAACAGTCCTAGCTAGCGTTAGCGTAAAGCTACATTCATGTTAACTTAATCTTGCGGTCAGCATTGGTTAGCTGGGAATGCTGCAGTGTCAGTTGCCTCGATTAACTATTGTACATGATCATTAGTAGCAGGTAGGTAAGAAATTTGACGATGAACTTTAACCCCTCTTTATTTTTGGAGTTTAAAATGTGTTCAACTTTGTGACTGCAGTGATTGATTTTTTTCACTCTACTCGTGCTTGCAGAATTATATTATCATCAGCAGGGCGACTGTGTTCCAAACATGTTTATCTGCTGGGGCCTTGGGCGCTTGAAGGGTCACATATAGATGAAAGTTATCAGGCTTTTAGATCATCTACTGCTTGAAAGGTCATAAATATCACATGGCACTGTTTGCATCATTAGTCGCCTTTGGTAAACTGCCTGTCGGGGTTTTGTTGTGACATTGTCAGACTACTTTCGTCTCTTCCCAGCTTGCACTCGCCAGTTTTTTTGAGGATGGAGCTGATGACGACATAGTGACCCTTCCTCAACCTGAAGGAGGGTCCTCAGTGTCCCGGTCTGCAGGACCAAGGTACTGCTGCTTTTACAGATATCACACTTTGATTTGGATGCACACTTCTAAGCTGCATCCGTTTAGCAAACAGTCCTGGGCCATAAACTTTGAAGACTTCAAAAGCTCGTTGTGCATCATCAGTATCGTTTTGTAGCGTACAGTTCAGTGCATCAACCCCATATTTTTCTTTATCAGCACTCAGCCCAGAGTGACCTCCTTCAGAGATCTGATGCATGAGGCAGAGGAGGAGAGTGATGAGGAGGAAGGCCAAAGGTAAGTATCATTCCCAGAATTGTGTGTTTATCTATTTTTAGTGAATGTGTCATTCAGTGTAACAGTGACAGGTGAAGACATAGGAGCTCTTTGGAATGTAGCCACCTAGCCTGTTTTAATTCTGCAATGATTTAATTGATCACCATCCAGGGTGTATTTGTAGGTATAAAGATTGATGACGTGTCTGGTTGAGATTGAGTGTCATGCTCAAGGACACTTCAGTGGGACAGAGGGATTAAAGTGTACCCAAACACAAGTTAATAAATTTAGTCATTGCCCAGTTGATTGTGTGTTGTGACAGCAGCCCTCGGAGGTCTTTCTCATCCTCCTAAATGGGTGTGTCAGTTGTTGAAGGCTGTAGACATGGCTGTCTGTCTGAGCTGTGCATCCTCTCAGTGTTTGGATGGTAGAAAGTCACACCTAGTGGAGTGATTCCAGCATACACCAAACTATTTTTGGTCCTAACTCATTCACAGTGAGCTGGTTTTCTGCAGCATCAACAGATTCTGCTGCTGGGGCAGTGGAGGGGACTTGGACTGTGTGGGGCTGATAATGTCCTTTTAGTCCATTTTTATTACATGCAGTGAGCAACCTCAGCTGTAGACTGTATTATTCAGAATAAATTATAATAGCGTGCATAATTAACATTTCCCATAGTTCTGTTTTGTAATGCATGCTGGCTTTGATAATTGTTTTTGTACTGAGGCATTGTTTCTTTGTGTTTAGATCTCCTCTAGCCAGGTGACTGACAGTGAGCAACATAGTGCACCGCTGATGTTGAAATCCTTGCATGAGCCACAATGAAATCATGACAGAAATCTAGACAAAACTAAATGTTTTGGGCTTCATGTTTACTGTTTACTTCATGTGTACTGTGGTTTACTGTTATGTAGCTGGGGCAATGTTCAAGTCTGTTCACATCTGTTTTCCAGCATGCCTCTAAGTGCAGTGTGTACACTACTTGGAACCATGTACACATTTGAGCTTGTGTACACTGTGCTATTCCGTGTAAGCGCAGTGTACATACTGTCGTTCAGAAATCATGACGGCCACACCTGAAAAGTGTGAGTCTGTGATTTTTAGCTACATGTACTACTTAATTTGTTTGGTAAGAGTCAAAGCATCCATGCTGTACAGACTGTAAACTACAGAGTGTTGCTAAATACAGATTAATAGTTGACACAACGGTTTAACAGGATGTGTGTGTAGATTTTGATTCATAGTTCAATGTCAGATTGCTTCCACTGATATCACTTTTCCAATGCTAGATGATGTATTGTATGTGTTCAGGCTATATTGTATATCTATTTTTTTTTTTAGCTCTCTTAACGTTGTGTTTATCATTAATACCAGCATTAGACACATAGGGGAAAATACAATGAACACAAGCTGACCAATCACAGTTCTTGCGGTTCCCACATAGTATCTACATAGCTGCCATAGCCCTGATGTGTAGTTCAGTTTTTGAGGATGCACATGTCGCCTTTGGCATAGCTATGGGGCCTAGCTGTACATACAGCATACATACATACAGCATAATCCCTTAAACCAGAAGTATAAATGAAATTTATACCCGTTATTAATCCTTTAAATCTCAGCTATAAACAACATCGAAGTGCACATCTGTTACATAGTTGTGCTCTTTGGAGTGATTACTATACATACAGTAGAATGACCTAGATCATCATCATTACCACCAGCCACTTGTAAGCTGAGGGAATGCTCAAATAAGTGCAAGGAAGAGGTGATCTGGATTTGACCACAGGCCCTTTTACACTGTGATTATCTGCAGTAAATGATGAAAGATGGCAATTGTGAGAGAAATGTGTTGAAATGGTTGGTTGTTAATCAGAAATGGTAGCTGTTGATCATATTGTGAGACGTACATCGACAGCTGATTTTGAGCTTCATTGAGCAAAGACAATGCATTGCATTGTTCCCCCTTTCCCTGGTCTCAACCAGCTTCACAATGCCTTTGCCCTTTGCCACATTTTCAAAACATGAGAGGTGAACCAAGCTGATGATGTCTCTTCTTGCACCTGTTTATTTACTTTGTAGCACTAGCATTCATTGCACCATCGGACTCATCTCATACATTTCTGCCTTTATTTGACCCATCTCCTCTTTCTCCACACCTTGCCAGGTTTTTTGCAGGAGGATCAGAGCGCAGTGGGCAGCAGATCGTTGGGCCTCCCAAGAAGAAGACTTCCAATGAAGTGGTGGAGGATTTGTTCAAGGGGGCCAGGGAACATGGAGCTGTACCTCTGGACCGAAGTGGGAGGGGGCCAGGAGAGCCCAGCAAAGCCAAGGTAAGGTGAAACTCACAAGACCAGTGGTGTTGTCTTTGTTCGCTGTCCTTCTGTACTGTCACATTTCTTCATTTCTTTCAGTTCTGTTGTCATGTTGTTTTTATGCTCTCCTCATCACTCAGGCGTTCCATGGTGGAGGCTACAGGCTAGGCGCAGCTCCTGAGGAGGAGTCAGCTTATGTGTTTGGAGAGAAGCAAGCCTCCAACAGCCAGCAGGACGTGAGTACAGACCCTGATGGGTCCTTTGTTTTCGCTTTTGTGCAGGTCTTGCTTTGTTTCTGGCATCATTGGCACTAGTCACGCCCCCTTGGTGCCTGTTCAGCCAGTAGAACAAGAGATGAGTCATCCTGATTTGCTGCTAGTTCTTTGAGGTCATCATGATGTACACATAAGGATTAGCTTTGTTTTTATGAAACTATGTGACTGTTCGGGAGGTTGTAGATATCATGTTGTTGATTATATGTCCAGTCACATATAACTACAGTCTGTGTCTTCAAACTAGGCAATCTGTGTCAACAGATTTGAACTCTGCTTCTTGCTGTTGCTAATCTATTTGTTGAGTTTCCAGCATTACTGACAAATTCTATTTTTATTATTGTTTCATTAAATAGTTGACATGCATTTCCTGAATGAAATCCTGTAAACACGACACAAATTTGTATTTCCTCTTATTATTTTTCCATCTAAGTGCATGAATAACGTGTGTGTGTGTGTGTGTGTGTGTGTGTGTGTGTGTGTGTGTGTGTGTGTGTTTTAGGTACATGTAGTGCTGAAGCTGTGGAAGACAGGTTTCAGTCTGGATAATGGCGAACTCAGAAACTACAACGATCCTGGCAATGCCAACTTCCTTGAGGCAATCAGGAGAGGGTGAGATTATTCTGTTAAACTGCACAAAGTCACATGTACCGTGCATATGGAATGTTTTGCAGAAGTTTTCCACATTTTGTTATGTTTCAGACTCATTAATCCGGACACAATACTCCACAACGACAAAGCAAACACAGCTTTTTGGAGTTTATTAAAAATATAAGACTAAAAAATAAAAGGGAAAGATGTATCCCAAGTATTCAGACTCTTTGTTATCACTCACAATTGAGCTCCTGTGCATCCGACTGCTATCCAGTCACCTGTGCCTCCGCAAGCAAACCATGAGGTCAGCAGAATTGTCCATAAACCTGTGAAACAGGATTGTGTCAAGGCCCAATTTTAATTCAGATTATCAGCATTCAGAGTGCCCAAGAGCACAGTAACCTCCCATCATCTTCAGCTGGAAGAAGCTTAGAACCGCAAACGATCTGCCTAGAACTGGGTGCCCAGCCAAAGTGAGCAATCAGAAATGAAGGGTCTTGGTCAGACAGGTGACCAAGAAATCAGTGGTCAGTATGAATGAGAGCCAGAGTTTCTTTGTGGAGATTGCTTTGCCAAAAGACACCTCAGTGACTCTCAGACCATGAGAAGCAAAATCCTGTGGACTGATGAAAGAAAGACTTAACTGTTTGGTCACAGTTCCCAACAGCGTGTGTGGAGGAAACCCAGCACTGAGCATCACCTCATTAATACCATCACTCCAGTCCAACACGGTGGGATGGTTTTCTCTGACAGGGACTGGGACACTAGCTGGGACAGAGATGCAGAAAAATCTAGAACAATCCAGACTGTTGAAGATTTACATTTCAACAAGAGAACAGGAGACCACAGGAGTGGCTTCGGGAAATGTGAAAGTCCTTGAGTGACCCTATAGCAGGGGTGGGCAACCTGTTCCACAAAGGGCCGCTGTGGCTGCAGGTCTGTGAGCTCTTGCTTGGTTGGAAAGACCTGCAGCCACAGCGGCCCACCCCTGCCCTATAGGATCTGAACGTGGCTGTGCATCGAGGCTCCCCATCCGACCTTGAACAGTTCTGCCAAGACGAATGGGAAGTTCCAAAAGAATGTGTGCCAAGTTTATAGGATCATTTCCAAGAAGACTTGAAGCTGTCATCACTGCCAGAGGTGTTTAAGCAAGTTCTAGCAGAACGCTCTGAAGGCTGATGATTTTTACTAAATTTACAAAAGACTTGAAAACCTGAATCCATTTTAAGATGAGTCTGAAACATAAAATGTAGAAAAGTCATTGTAGGTTCATCATTGCTCCACGAGGACACATAATGTTGTTGATGTTTATATAAAAATGTGTTTACAGGGTTGAATTTAGTGATTTGTCTTTTCCTCTGAGACTCTGTCATCAATTTGAAGCATGTGCTGAAGCCCCCTGTTCATCTGCTGACTGTCCCCCTGCAGGGAGATTCCTCTGGAGTTGAGGCAGCGGTCTCGAGGGGGTCAGGTCAACCTAGACATGGAGGACCACAGGGATGAGGACTTCTCCAAACCCAAGGTTGCCTTCAAGGCCTTTGGAGGTGAAGGACAGAAGTTGGGAAGGTGAGATTGATGAGCACATGTCCCTCCTCCTCAGGTCCTTCCTGCACCTCCTCTCCTCCTTTCTTAGTCCCTCTCACCTGAGATGTGAGAGGAGTTGAGACAACAGGCACTTAACAAAATGAGACATCCTCGCTCCGAGCTGTCAGTTTAAGCATCAAGCAAACCTCCTCTCTCCTCACGGTATATTCTAAGAGTTGATGTTGAGATTGATTTCTGGGTTACAGGGAGGAGAGAGGAGACATGGATTTACAAAAGAGAGAACTGACAAGAGCCCAAAGTACTGTGTTGTTTCTCTTCAGCGAAATATTACATATAAAAAGTAGCAGCTGAATTCACTGCGAGGCTGCATAAAGGCTGGAAAACCAGTCGAACTTGCTTGCATGAATCACCTTTAGTCTGGATGTTGACTTTGTGCAGGCACTGATTCCAGGTTAATAACTGGTTTCTCATCAGTCATGTGACACTGTTGGAGCACATTTCAGTCTTCACGGTTTGTCGCTTTACGTAAAATTAGGGGATTTCAACAGTGCTTCAAATAGCCAAATAAAAAGCAACAGATTAAAATGACACATATACTGTTCAGTGGGGGTGAGGTCAGAGGAAATGTTTGAAATGGAAACAAAACCAAAGCACCCAGGAGCCAGCAGAGGACATCAGATGGATCAGCTGAGGACAAAGAAGACGCACAGAAAGTAATGACAAACAGAATCAGTGTGAGCTTTACTCTTGCTCTACAAGACTGCAAGCTGCCAAAAAGTGGATTAACATGTTATCAAATGTTGAAATGGAAATGTGAATACGTGCTGTTTGCCTCAGAAAACTTATTTTCATCATGATCACAGTTTCCTCTTTTCTCCAGTGCCACCCCAGAGTTGATTTCGGCTCCAGCCACCTCCCAGCAGGACCAGGCTGCCAATGAGGCCCAAGCCAGCGCCTCTGTGACCCTCGACCCTTCTCAGGCCGTCACTAACATTCAGATCCGACTGGCCGATGGCGGCAGGCTGGTCCAAAGGTTCAACCATACCCACAGGTGACTGATTAACTCTTTTCAATTTGAAGTTGGCGTTTCCACACTGCATCCATGTGTCTGCAGCTCCGTGGGAATGTTGGGTGGCCTATTAAGACAGCCGACCTACAAATATGAAAACTACATCTGACTTGTTTTTCCCAGTTTTTGATGTTGCTATGTCGTCAGTGAGGACCCAATTGCTTCAAATGTTAAATTAACTGTTGAGTTTAATTTCAGATGCAGAGAGGCCTAAATTAAGTCAGTATAACTTAGCCAGGAAGCATTTAATTATGTTTTGTTGTCAGTCATTTGACATCAAACACACTCAGTTTGGTCGATGATGTGAAATAATGAGGTTGGTCTTCTGTCATTCACAGCATCTTATGCTTTAACCAAGCATTGCCTGGAACAAAATCATACAGTCTCTTAACCCTCTGCTGTGTCCTCTGCAACTGTAGTTTGATCTGATTAATTTCTAAATGCTAATGATTGTTCTCAGTCTGTCATCTTGTACTGAAAACTATTGTTAAACTAACGTCATATTATGTAATAACCCATGTATCACATATCTGATACCTGCGAGAAGGACATGTAAAAATGTGCTACTGTTTTTAATTGCTTATTTATTGAACTGACTAAATGTTAGATGTTCTGAATTCTCTCTCCTCAGCACTTTCAGAAATCTGAAACCATTTTCCTTAATTACAGTTTTCTCAGTGAACACTGTTACTTGGTGTTCCTCTGCATCACCTGTGAGGGGCAGACCTTTTAAATTATTTTCATCACGCATCCAGTTGAGCTGCAGTTCGGATGAATCTGTGCTCCTGTTGACTTAGCAGCCAGGCCCATTGCAGCATGCAGGCGCTGTAGTGCAGCTCAGCTCATCAGATGCCACTTGACAAAGCAACAGCCTCCTAGTGGGATCAGCTCTGTTGAAAGGTCATACAGAGAGCTGGAGGAAACAGCCCAACCTGGCTTATTTATGTGACTTGGTCACATTTTAAAGATCTCTTCATTATCAAAATAATCCAGGGGTGGTTGTCTGTACGTTCATGTGTACATTGCAAACAGCACTGGCTTAAAAACCCCCCAAAAAACTAGGGCTCAAGTTGTAGCCCCAAGCTGACTGTCTCCATGGCAACACTTATACTTTACATATCCAGTATTATACAATGTACTTCATGTTTACATCCCCGCAGCATTATGGGAACTGTAGCTCCTAAACTAAAGCATGATTGTCCCCCAGACAGAAGTCCATTCTTGTTGTACTGTCAGCGTATTTTTTGATCCACATTTAAGTAACTCATACTCTGGTCTGATCTGCCACTAAATGACCTGAAATAGACATTTTCCGTCCAACCCATGTTTCCTGTCATGTCTGTTGTGTCCCTCAGGGTGTCTGACCTGCGGCAGTTTGTGGTGGCGGCCCGGCCCGCCATGGCTGCCAGAGAGTTCGTTCTCATGACCACCTTCCCCAACATGGAGCTGTCGGACGAGAGCCAGACGCTCCAGCAGGCCAACCTCCTCAACGCCGTCATCGTCCAGCGGCTAAAGTGAGGGGTTGAAGAATGCCCCCGCCCCCATGTGGCTGAGTAACTACAGCCCTGTGAAACCTGTTGCCCCTTCTGAGGGAGGAGAAAACATGGACTTATGTATGGACTTCTAATTTCTGATTTTTGTTTTTCTAAAGTGAAACTTAACATTCTGTTCCCCAGACCCCCCCCACTCTCCCCCCTCTCCCTCCCCCCTCTGCACTCTGTGACGGGCAGTCATGAGGGGGGAGCTAAAAACCTTTCAGAATGGAACAGAGTTCATTTAAGAGCTGCTGGGAAGCCCGCAGATGCTGTTGAGTTGTGCTTTTGATGGGGGTGTGTTTACACGACAGCAGTAGATGGTTTCACCCAAAAACACAGCAACAGCTTTCTGAAGAGCTGCTTGGTTGCAGAGATGTTCACTAAACCTGCTTTTTTTCTCCATTAACTTGCTCCCCACTTTCCCCCTTCTCTTAACCTTAATGTGGCCTCACCACATTCACCATCAGCAGGCTCCTAGTTTGTTTGTGTGTGTGGCACAAACCAGAGCCACGTGAGGAAAACTAGTCTTATTAAGGTAACAGTACACGTTGATGGTGTGGTTTTGTACACTTTCCATTTCTCTCCACGTGCTCCTGTTGGAGAGAGAAATGTAATGATGTAACAAAACGCAGAGGGCCTCTTTCCTCCAAACCAACCGATACCAGTAGCCTTACGCTCCGTTATTCACCTGCAGAACTACACCTGTCCCTTTGTTCAAAAGAAGATGGAGTTATTTTTTTAATCTGCCTTTTTTCCTCTTTGATTTTTCCTTCACAGATTACAGGATTGCCCCAGTTAGACAGTGGCATTTGGATATTGTGTAACCAGAAAAATGGTGACACACGGCTTTATTATCAAACCAATGTTTGAGCAGAAGAACTGTAGATTGTAAACACTGGTTTGTAGTAATGGAAGTGGAATTCCTACGACACACTGACATCTTCTATGCATCCTGGGGCAACACACAAATATGTCTGGACCTCTGGTAAAATAAATCCATTTTATGGTTGATGTATAAAGAATTTATCGTCTTGTGTTTTTATTGTAGGAAAGGCAACATTTAGCCGTGAGAAACATGAATTCTGTTTTCTTAATGTTACATTGTTCTTAGTGTCAGTAGACTTTAATCATCATTTAGAACAGCTGTGCTGATCAGATCACTTTGGGCAGTAGCTGAATCTCAGACATGTTGTCTTTCTTCTGGGGAAACTGGATTTCTTGCTCTGGTAGACCTTTAAACCAGTTGTCTTATGTGACCAGTCAAGACGTCTGAGTGAGGGAGGGTTGAGAGTGGACACAGCCAAGAGGCTGTCTGCTGCAGATGGCTGACATCAACAACACATACTGAATATTTCATGGAAACTTCTAAGAAATGGTCCTTAGAATGGCTCCAAAC
Organism: Chaetodon trifascialis; assembly: GCF_039877785.1. Classification (NCBI taxonomy): domain Eukaryota; kingdom Metazoa; phylum Chordata; class Actinopteri; order Chaetodontiformes; family Chaetodontidae; genus Chaetodon; species Chaetodon trifascialis. Next base: position 24,915,372 of record NC_092063.1, read on the forward strand.
TTTGACTTGTGAGGCAAAGACTTCCAGAAAAGCAGGACTTTCTAAATTCTGTTTCAAGAGGCTAGAAGTCATTTCCTTCCTCTATGTTAACTATATTAGGTATGCTGTTCAGAATATTATTTAAAAAAAAAACAGAATGATTTGTTAACCATCAGTCACTTCTGTGTTTTCTCATTTATTGTTGCTCTTTCAAAATCTCCTCAGAGCTTTCATAGACCGGCCAGTATCATTTGAAAAGCAGACTTTGTCATCGTGTTTCGTGTGAACTCTGGGAAACGTCACACTGATGTGAGCAGTTGTTTTCATGCTGAATCCATCATGTCATGAATTGGACCACAGAAACTTTTTCATATTGTGTGCTTGTTGGGACAGATTTATCTTTTTCTCAGCTTATTGGACTTTTTCAAACTATCTTCTCTTTGTTGCAACGTTGGTAGCCTCTGCACCGCCGTGGGATGGAAGCTGACTTGAGAGACGTCTGGAGCCTCTCTGAGTCTTCTCACATAATTAAAATTATGACACTCATTATGACCAAAATTTGATCAAAAGCACTTTGTTAATAGCAAGTGTCAGCCTGCTTAAACTTAGTGCTTTTGTCTTCTTGTACTTGCTCTCAGATCATCATCACAGCCCCAGTCACAAGAGCCAATCAGACAGCAGGAGAGGGACAGCGTAGCACTGCTGTTGTGGCAGCGTCATCTAATGACGATGACCTTTGTCACACCATCCCTCTCTTTGTCCGTATGTCCGATCACAATTATTGGTACTGATCTGATGACACAACACAAGGAACTATTTTTTAGTTGGACTTTTAATGCTGGCATGAAAAGTGATGATTGTTGCTTTCATTCATTCACATGGTGTGTGAAGCTAGTTTCGTACATCAGATCAAATTTTGGATTCTTACCAGTCTGTTTGAATTTAATTTGGCCAAATATAACTAACATAACCTGCTCATATTGCATTGACTCTGTTGGGATATTTCTATACTAACATTTTGCCAAATGCTGTGGTATTTGCAATGCTGGAGTGTAACTAAGTACATTTACTCAAGTACTGTATTGAAGTACAAAGGGAAATATTGTACTTTTAGAACTTTACTCTTTACTTTCTTTATACTCACAAAACACATCTCGTACTTTACATGTGACTAACAAATGTGTGTCCTGTTCAGATATGTGTAACTTTGAGCACTGGTCACACATACTGCCATCAGTCCTGCTTTTGTGATTCTCCTGAGTTTCATTTACTACATTGCACTAAAAACCACTCGCTGCGTGTGTATCCAACAGGCCTGAGATTACGATTACTTCACTGGGGCTTGTCATTTCCAGTCAGTAGAAAACTTGAAATGTTTTCTCCCCTTAAAACCTCATACTTGCATCCTGCAGTGTTGTAATCGCCTGTGGACACATGCAAAATATGGGCGTAAGATACAAAGCAAAAATAATCTGTCATTTTAATTTATTGTATTTTGAACCAACATTTATGCCCTGCACACCCATGTGGACACTCCATGGCATGCCAATGATCTGTTATCAGTGTAACACCCAGAAAACTGCTGCGCTGCAATTTAATGAGTGATGAAGAACATTCAGAAGAAAGTTAGACAATAAAAAGTGAATATGCTCCAGTGCTCCGTCAGTTAGAATAGAACTCATAAATATATAATGTATATAATATAGAATAATAATGATTCTCTAGTTTGTAATTCCTTGCTACGTTCTAATTGTTTCTGTGGATGGATGAAGCACTTGCTTTTATTACTGTTGGTTTCTGCAGGAAGGAAGATGCAGGTGTTGCTATGGATGCAAATGTGCTGTGGAGATGTGAGCAGAGAGTGTGTGAGTGTCTGCTGGGACAGTAGGATGCTTTGACTCAGAGCTGTTCACCTAAATTAGCACATCTCTCACTGCCACTTTTCTCTCTGCTGCTCTCCAGCTCGCTCTCTTTTCATTACTTTTGCACTGCAGTGTTCTGTGGAATGGCTTAAAGTAAACTGCAGCCAGTGCACCGTGATCTGTGTCCCTGAGGCTGATTTTGGATTTTTTCAGTATTTTATGGATATGATGCTAATGTGTGACAATGAATCGGTGAGATTAGGGTTTGTTTTTCAAAGGAATGGACCAGAACTGAGCAGAAATAACACTTACCACATACACTGTGCACAATATCACACTGTTCACACTGCCTACCAGATGTCAAGTTAGTCACAGATACAGATACACCATACTTAATGTGCCTTCAAAGTAAAAGCATTTGTTATCGCTCAACTTTCCTAACTACTCCACAAGTAGTATCTAGATGACTCTGCCATGTCCAAATGTGGCCCATGACAAGTCCAGGCTCTGAGTTAGGCTGAGAAATGCAGCCTTCTTTTGCATGATTTTAGAGGACGATGATGTGTTGTTACAGAGAAACTGAGATACAATTGCAGTTCAAACAAAAACTCAAAATCACTAGTATCGACATAGCAAATATGGAGGGGTGGTGTATGAAGGGACGGTGTATGGAGGCAGCTGTCAGTGATGTTACACACTAATTTGACCACTGGAAACTAAGCCCAAATTATTTGAAGCCGGGCTGCACGGTGGCGCAGCAGGTAGTGCGCGTGCCTCACAGCAAGAAGCTCGCAGGTTCGATTCTCGGGTCGGACCTTTCTGTGTGAAGTTCGCATGTTCTTCCCGTGCATGCGTGGGTCCAGCTTCCTCCCACAGACCAAAAACATGCTCATTAGGTTGATTGGTGACTCTAAATTGCCCCTAGGTGTGAGTGTGAGTGATGTCAGTGATGTGCCCTGCGATTGGCAGGGTGTACCCTGCCTCTCGCCCGTTGACAGCCGAGTTAGGCTCCGGCCCCCCATGACCCCGAAAGGGATAAGCGGTATAGAAAATGGATGGATTATTTCTGCAAATGGGCCTTTTCATGGAAGACATGTCACAGTAATTAAGGCCATTCCTGCAGGTTGAGGTTATCAAAGTGTAAACATGACAGAGTCCTGTGTGAATGTTGCTGGAATAACAATAATGGATTCAAAATACACAAACATGCATCAAGAGAAGAACTTCAGCATCATAAGGACTCCACCCGAGACTTTGTATCACAGATAAGATCAGAAAAATCCATTATAAACATTGCATGATATCTACACTTACTATAAAGCCAAGTTCACAATGTCGTTGTCACAATGTCACAATGTCATTGATACACTCTGTTATACCAGAAACAGTTCTCTACTTGCTTTATGACTCCCCTGAGAGTATATTTTGGACAGATATACAAGTTACAATTATGGAAAAGGGCATTAGCTCTAAATCTTAATGTAACATGAACTTTGTTGTGTTTAGTTGTGAATCTCATAGTTAATGGGTGAGTGAATCTGACCTCTGTACAGCTAAAGTCTTCCCCCTCTATGGATCTCGGTTTGATTGACTGTGTGCTCATCACTGCAGTGTGAGCAGGGGTTTTTTTTGTCTGTCTCTTTGACAATTATGACAGGCCTGTTCATTTTCCATTGAATTGTGTGTTTGACTATTTTACTCTTATTGTTAAATAATCTTTTGTATGTATTGGTCTTTATTTACTCAGTATACCTGATGCTTATGTGCATGCACTGTGCACCTAAGACTAAAAATGGCAGCCCTACATCTGTTGATATTGTCCAAAAACCCATTTGCTGATGTTTCCATCACATTTGATTCATTTTCAGTCCCTTCAATCAATCAATCAATCAATCAATCAATCAATCAATCAATCAATCAATCAATCAATCAATCAATCAATCAATCAATCTTTACTTATATAGACAGTAATAATCGACAGGTTTCACGTTATTGTGGCACTCCGCTGCGGCCACCAGGGGGCCTGTTGTCCGGACGGGTTTTATTTTGAAGGCTGTGGGCGGAAGTCTTGTTGTGTAATGCGAGTAGGTGACGCTGGTCTCCCTGCAGAGAGCACAGAGAGACAGACAGCTGAGCACATCCGCTGGAGGAGCAGACAGACGGACTGCGGGAAGAGTGCTGCCGGGTGCAGGGACAGCTCCACAACACGCCGCTAAAATGGGAGTCGAAATCGAGACTATATCCCCGGGCGACGGTAAAGCCACTGCACGGAAAGGAGACGTGTTTGTGTTCATTAATTTCTAAGTGCACATTTGCACTTATGTGTTTGCATAATCCAGCCGCAGAAACACCGCCTTAATTGCGTAGTATGCCAGTTATATTAAGCGCCTGTTTGGTTTCTCTCCACAGGAAGGACTTTCCCCAAAAAAGGACAGACGTGCGTGGTGCATTATGTTGGTGAGTTTGAAATAAGAAACTTATCGCCCTGCGTACTCATTCTGCACATTAGCTGCTCCACTTGGTTATTTGAAGGCCGTACAAGTGGAGTGACGGTTGTGGGCAACTGCCTTCTACACCCGTATGAAAAATAGCCCAGCGTGATAATCCTGAAACTAATACACAAAAACCTCCAGTTCCTCATGGGAACGTTATTTTAGCGACACTGAGCACTTTCCTTCATGCTGTGGAGCTCCAAAAACTACGCACGGCGCACATTTCTTCCCTTCAAAGCCTCCAGGTAGTGATTTGTCAGTAGGGCAAAGAGGCATGACTGTCAGTCACGTACTGGTACATGAAATTTTAACCCCTTCACCACATTTTTAATGCCTGGAAGCGCATTTGTGTTCAAAGCATTCGGATGTGACCGTGTTTATAGCGGGCGCAGCCGCGGCATGTCCCGGGGACAGCGCACTGGATTCATCGCTGCGTAAAATGCGCGCTCTAGTTTGGGGCCGAGCGGTTCATTACAGTCTCACCAAAAGCAGAGGAGAATGTATTCATTTGTGTTCTGGGGAGAAAGGAATTCATTTTAGAGAGAGAGAGAGAGAGAGAGAGATTCCGCTGTAGGGTTCACTCAGAGGCCCAGACAGACTGACAGACAGAGCAGACAGCGGGGGTTTAAATCCCGTCTGATTTCCAGCGCTTTTCTGTCTTTGTTGGAGTTTATAGTGTGTGTGTGTGTGTGTGTGTGTGTGTGTGTGTGTCTGTGTGTGTGTGTCTGTGTGGCGGGGGGTTGGGGGGGTTGTTGATGGCATTGACCGGATTATAACCGTCTGCGCGGCTGCAGTAATGCCAGACTCAAAGTATTATTCCTATTTCTGAAAACCAGTATTATTTATAGGGCTGCAACCTTTGATTCTTTTCATTATTGATCAGTGTCTTAATTAATCAAATACTTTTTGTCAGCAAATAAAGACAAAGCCAATGAGAGTTTCCCAGAGCCTAAGTTGACTTCTTAAATGACATGTTTTGTCAGAGCAACAGTCCAAAACCCCAAAATATTTATCAGAAAATGCTGGAAAAAGAAAATTATTCAGGTCTGAAGGTGGAACCAGTGAATCTTTCCCTTTTTTGCTAACAATTTTTTTTTTTTTTTTATAAGATTAATGGAATATCGAAGTAGTTACTGTACAAGTAGTACTGGTGCTAACATATACACAATATAATGCTAACATGTGACATTGAACAGTTAGAATTTTTTGCATGTTCACCATCTTAGTTTAGCGTGTTAGCATGCTAACATTGCTAACGAGCTTGCAACACAAAGTACAGCTGAAACTGATGGGAATGTTATTCATTTGGCAGGAAGGCCATTCGGTCATAGGTCATCAAGTATTGGGCAAATTAAAATTTTGATCCAATGACACTCAATGCAAATGAATATAGTACAAATAATGAAACATGTAGCACCAGTAGCAAAATGGGATTTGAGATAGATGTGATCTCACGGCGTTCTAGACTGCACATTTGTCTGCACCTGTTCTTAGTATGGCAAAGCTGGTCTCCGTCTTCTTGCCTGGTAAGACAGACATAACTCACCCTGTAATACAAGCCCCTTTGCTTCTGGATTATGTAACTTGAAGCAAGACCTGATTTGGACCTCGCTCACTGAAATATTTTTTATTTCTTTTTGAGCATGAGCCTTTTTTTATCACACAAACTACAGGATTTCCTCACTGGGTGGTCTCCCTTCCTGTCAGCCTACAAAGCAGCCTTGAAATGTGACATGAGACAGGATATTTCATCACACAAGCCCTTTTAAATGTAGACGTGCAAGTAGAGATCAAAACATGGATTTGCTGGGCTTTTGTAAAGGCGCTGCCTGCAGGAAATGGTCGGCGTGTGAAAATGTCAACACTGTGTTGTTTGTTGGTGAAATGGGGAATGCAGCGTATTGGCTTTGATACTTGGATCAGACCTTTCAGTTCTATCAGATAATTCCATGAGGCGGCTTTCTAGACACCCAGAAAAGGACAGGACACCCACTCCGCTGCCTGGATTGCAGCCTGCATCTTGCCAGCCACCCCCTGATGTGCCCAACAACATGCACGATGTTGCACCTTCTCCCACACTGCACATGCACTCACACACACCACAGTGAACCATCACACACACACATGCTGCCTTGCTGGTGCTAATAACAGTAATAGCGCTCGTGTAAATAGTCTTGGAGGGTTGCTATTCTGCGGATTGATGCTTGCATTTTCCTGACTGTCACACTGAAACCCACCCTTCAGACAGCTGCAGCGGCTATTTCTGAGATCCCTGGAATCTGTTCATTTGTGCTCTCACTCTACCCGCAGCAGGGAAGATGGATGTCAGACAAGCCTGGAGGACGTATTTGTGGCCAGTGTTTTTCTGAAAACAGTTTCCTCTGAGCCAGTATTTTTAGCGTTATCTGGTCTGCACATGCTAAAACGTTTTCTGCTGCAGGAATTGTCTTTGTGATAAATCCTGAAATGCTGTGCATGTTCAGAGGTAATGACTGGATTTTTCACCCACTGGAAACATTTGTTTTTGACTCTGTGCCTCTATCTGTTCCCTTTTTCTCAGGCTCCCTGACAGACGGACGGAAGTTTGACTCATCTCGGGATAGGGACAAGCCTTTCAGGTTCAAGATTGGCAAGCAGGAAGTGATCCGAGGCTGGGAAGAGGGTGTTGTGCAGGTAGGCTGGAGAACTGGGAGCATAGTGTGCATGTAAAATCTGCATGTTCGTTTAAGTCCGGCTTTTGATATATCTAATTGCTAGATTTGTGAATTGATACAAATTCTGCAGGTTGCACCCATTCATCCCCTCAGAGAAGGTGGTATGTGTTGTGCTACACTGGATTTATTAATGCCATTGGAACAGAAAATGTCATGCAACTCAGCAGCTTCAAAAATAATGATTCAGAGGCAGAAATAATTTGGATTGCAAGACAGAAAACACAATTTGCTGCTGCTAATGTAGTTAGCTCATCTGCTGAAATACTATCATTTATTGACATGGTTCCATTATCGAGTTTTCACCCAACAAGGTTTCCATTATCACCGCAAACAGAGGGCCAACACAGCACGGATGCAACTCTTTAGCTCACACACTCGGTCCTGCAGCATTTAGATGAGGGTGCTGGTGAATGGTGTTGTCTGTGTGCAGGTCCTGTAGCTTCATGATCTCTAAATGTGCTGTTTACAACATGTAGTATCTCAATAAGGCACCTATTCAAAAGGGTTTTGCTCATTTCTGCATCAAATATTGTGCAATAAAGAAATTAATTCGCTTTAATAGTAAGAGAGATGTTTTCATCGTCACTTTCACTGCCCCCTGTGGTTTGCTATCCAACTGTGACTGCAGAGGCTGCATTAATATGATCTAATTAACTGCATTTTATGTTGCAGTCTCGCTGTTCCACATGACCCATTGACTCTTTCTCTCTCTCTCCTGTGTTTGCATGGTCTTACTCCTCGCACCTCCAGATGAGTGTTGGTCAAAGGGCCAAGCTGACCTGCTCACCTGACTACGCTTATGGAAACAAAGGCCACCCGGGCATCATCCCTCCTAATGCCACCCTCATCTTTGATGTTGAGCTGCTGGGTTTGGAATGAGACTATTTTACGGCTCATATTTTTGTTTGTGTAAGTAATCTGCAACAATTTACAATGTGTCAGGTACTGTTGGTTTTGCAACTTATAGCAACAAATGACATGTTTTTACTTTGTGCAACAATGCACAAGTCATCAGCGTGAAACAGGTGGTGATTGAGGCTGACAAGCTTGCTAATATGCCAGCAAGTCAACTGATTTTCCAAGCCTTGTTACATTTTAGATTTTTTGCCTTTCAGGCAGCAAATAATGTACCTGCATTTCACTACACAAAGAAAACCAACTTGTAGATGCTTGTTTAGATTGTTTATCCATCACAGTTAATGTTTTATTGTCTATGGGCCATTTAGAAAACTGTCCTTCCCTCCTGGGGACTTTTTCGCTTTGTTATCACAAGCTCAGTGTCTCTTATTCGATTTGACAATTAGGTGGAAATTCAAATCACAATGAATACGCAACAGTGTTGCCTAAAATTAGGTCACAGAAATGACAAGGTTTGAAAGAGAACACCAGAAGGGCACACAGAAATGGTCTAATTCTGCAGGAGTTTAGAGTGAAGCCTTATAGAATAACAAAGATGTTTTCAATGACCAATCCCACTAGCTGTTAAGATGGTATCCTCTCTGCTGGTGTGATCGCCGGACAGTGAGATGTTTCTCCACATCTGTGGGTGTCCCCCTGCGGACAGAGGACATGCTTTGTAAAGTCTGTTAGATCATCTTGAACCTGATCCAGTTCTAAGTTCACTGTAGCCTAGAGATATAGATGCCTCAAAAGCAGACCAGCCTTTTTATTGCTTTGGTTTTCACAAATCCAGAATTTGATTTTATTATGTGTTAGATACTGGAACTCTGAAAGTCTTTTGTTTGGTTTTGTGTGAAAACAATGGCAGTCTTTTTTGTTGGGTCACATACTATCCGATGTGCTTTTTCATGGCTTTTCAACATAAATATGTGTCCCTGGTGTGGCCAGAGACCCTCAAAGTATGTGATAAGACCACCCTCACTCTTCATTCTTTTGCTCCATCTATCAAACACCACGTGTTCTAAAAAGCTGGTCAAATTTGGGCACACTTTCTGCGCAACATGACCTATCGTTGGCTGCAAGAACCAGTGCAAAACTCTTCATTTAACTTGCATCATCTGAATATGAGAAGACCTGATGGACTAACTTTAGTAATGTGCCCACAACAGTTGCCAGTAGTAGTAGGGCCAGTACAAACCAGGATTCACTTCAAAACTGACGCTCAAGGATGGATTGAGACTGTCTGTCCATGATCCAAGTTCCAACTTGGAAGCTGTAAGTTTTGCCTTTTTTTCCTGTTACTTTGCTGTTTATTTTGCAGGTTAACCTGTTGAAGTTAGCATTAGCATGTTGCAACACTAATGTGGCTAGCTTCCATTGTAGACCCACACGTTGGAGTAATATTGAGGGAAAGTCAGAATGCTTAAGAGAAATTGTGTAAAGCCTACTTTGAAGCCAGTTAAATAACCAGAGTAGTAGTTTGGATGTCAGTGCAGCTTTTTGTGGCCCGTTCTACATAAGCTCAGCTGGCTTTGTTCTTACACGAAAGCCCCTTCTGCTCTTTGATACTTGCGGTATGTGTGTGCGTTGCTGCTGAATGCAAATTTAATGTAACTTGATTTACCTGAAGGTGCACATGTGAAATAGCCATTGGAAAAGTCTAATATGACTATTCTGATTTACAGATACTCTTAGTGTTACTCTAATAGTAATATTAGCGAACACTATTCCAGGTCCGTCATGGTGTAACATATATGTATATACGTATACCGTTTCCTGCATACGGGACAGCACATCACTACCGTTACTTCCAACAAGGGACGTTGCTTGCCAGACTGACCCATTATCGTTGAGGCATCACAAGTACAGGTTTGTTGCCTGAAATATTAGGGCTACTTTTGATATTAACAAAGAACTGTTGCAGTCTATATAAGCTGTAATTATAATAATGTAATTAAAATAATAATTCTGTTACAGATGTCCAGGCTACTACTGTATGTCCTGCAAAGACTGCTGCTGGCACATCCACTGTTCCCCATGGCGCTCCGCAGCCTTTTCTATCATCCACACCATCCACATCCCTGCAGACTTGTTCACAGTTTTGACAAATATGTTGTGAGTTACTCAAATATCCCTATACTTGCTTGTGTGTGTATCAGTTACCAGTTTATTTGCTGAAACTAATGCAGTCTAATTCAGTGTTTGAACCTTTTCTGTAATGTTTTTCCAGACTCAGTGGCAGTCCTTGTCTCTAGAACAGTTTTCGGGCATGTGGAGAAGCTGAGCCCTCACCACTGATTCTTTCCACAGTGTAATCCTATGGTTATGCATTAAAGACTTGTTAGGCACAATTACTGTGAATAGTCATAGAAACAGAGAATCTGACTGTAAAAAAATGAAGAAAAATATTTTCAGTGCTCAAAATAATGCACATGAAAACACACCATGTCTACTAAAATGACCATAGAACTGAAACATGGCATCCACAGGATGACGCGTCAGGATGTGCACTGTGACCTGCAAGCTCTATTACTGTACAAGTTGACACAACTTCAGTATAAAAGAAATCCTTTTCATCAATGGAGGACATGATCTTGATTATACACTTAAGGTATGGTTTTGCTTCTTTGTGCATTGCATTTGCCCTATTTATATTTCCATGTCATTGGCTATGAACAAAGTACTTTATTCTTGAGGAGGGTTTTGGTCATTTTTAAATGGAGTGTTATGGGTCCTGTGGTCTTGGAGAAAAACACCATGTTCTTTCAGAAAAGTTTCATGAAAAGCTAATTTCATGCATATGGAAAAATTTAAAAATCTGATCCATTGAACATCAAGACTGTGAAAATCTGTAATTACGTAGCAATACGTAAGTAGTGACTCTGTAAGCCACACAAGACATTTCTCGGTTTCACAGCCATTATGTTGTTTATAGATCACAATATAAATCATACAATATTCTTTACAGTATTCCAAAAGGATAACAGATAATCTGCGGCTTTGACAAACATTTATAAAGCATTGATATGGTAATAATTGTCTGACAAGTCAAAACTAAAGATTCAGATGTAGTTCAGATCTAAGTTACTCTGTGAAACATGATTGCAGTAGCCTAACTATAGGTGCAGATAACCCAAGAATCTACAGCACCTGTGCAGCTTTCATGTACATAAGCCAGCTACTTTGTAAGATCAGTAATTCAACCTTCATTTATGTTGATGTGTTGGAGTAAGTATCACTGGTCTGAAGTAATGAATGTGGAGTCAGGATAACACCAGTTGCATCAGCAATCACTATTCAATTATTTTGATTACTTCTGTGAATTTATTAGGTGTCTTTATCAGAAAAAAATACTTTCGCATCTCCTGTGGCTTCATATCGTATGTTCCACCCCCACATCCTGACAATTACTGTATTTATATTATGTACTGTGCTACATGTAAATGATGACATGTTACCTGTTTATTTCCGCACAATAAATGCTTTATACTCCACTAGGCTCTGTAGGTCACTTCTCACAAATGTGCTTGTGAAAACAAAACTAAAACAAGAGTGTACGTTAACGGTTTAGAGAGTTTATGAATAATTGCTGAGCTGACAGTTTGTGACAGAAACACGTACACTGTTTCACTGGCTGCATAGTCACTCACAGAGCAGATGCAGAAGACTGGAAACATGGACGTCTGTGTTTGGAGTTAGTGGGCTGTGCCTGCCTGTGTGACCTTAAAGTCACTAAAACAGACTGGTTTAGATGGAGGGTGAATAGAAGCAAGTGCCCCTCAATGCAGTGTGCAGTTCAGTCAACTTGGACAAGCCAACGGTAGACACTTGCGTGGACCGAGGCCACATTGGGTTATGTGGTGATAAAACCTTGAAAATGTGCAAGGCATCCAGAATGCTGCCATACAGATCTCAGATAGTGATATCCATCTCATTGCTGCCCAAGACATGGCCACACCCCTGATAGAATGACAGATAACATTACCTGGTACTTCATAAGCCTGTTTGATTGTCTCAACAAACCACTGGGAATGCCTTTGTATATACAGTGCCAGTCCCTTGTTCCTTCCACTGTGGCACACAAACAGCTGGTCTGAACATCTTAAGCACTGTGTTGCCTCAGTGTACAGCTTCAGTGCATGGACTGGATGCAGCAAATTGGCCCTCTTGTCCAGCTTGGATCTAAACAGAGGATGTTATGCCTCCAGTTCTATGGCTTGATCAATATGTTTGGGGAAAAAAACCTTTGGTAGGAAAGAGATATTTGATCACAGTGTCACCCAGAACCATCTGCCTTCCATCAAGTTCACGTAGAACTGGTAGGAGTTCACTTACACACTCAGCCGTTGTAACTGCCAAAATCAAAGCAGTTTCATTGATATCTCTCTCAAGGTGACTCCAGTCATATGCTCATGGGCAACATGCTCAAGGCCTGCAGGACCAGTGAAAGGTCCCATTCCACTGCATGCTCAACCCTGGGAGTGTGTTGCCTCCTGGCACCACACAGACATTGTGCTACCCACTAATGTGCACAAACTGGCTTGCCATCAATGGTTCAAAGAAATTGCTGCCACATACACCATCAAGGATTAGGCAACCCATCCAGCATCAAGTACTGCAGTATATCATGTCAAGGGCAGGAGACTGGGTCTAACCACAGCACCATGAAGAAAATGCAGCCCAACAGTTCCCATACACCATCCTTGTGGAAGACGCAGTCTGCAAGATCTCATAAACTGAGGGTTCAAGGTCATTTAAGTGTAGCTGGTCCCCTTCAATGGCATACCCAGAGCTGAAGGAGTTCTGGAGACAGATGCCATATCTCCCCTTCCAGTTGGAAAAGGAGGTCCACTCTCACCGGGATCTGCCAGTGATTAATGTCCAACAGACTGAGAAGTATGGAGAACCATATCCTCGATGGCCACTGAGGGGCCACTTGCAGGGCCCTGTTCATCCTCCTTAGGTCTAGTATAGGCCTGAGAGAATTGTCTTTCATTGGTATTAGGAAATGTGTGGACGGAAACCCATCGTTCTGTGTATGTGGATGTACTACATGATGGCCTTTTTGTCAAGGAGTGTGGCTGTCTCTGGGGTCCGTCGAAAGAACGGATTGCCCACAAGTTTAGTAGCTGGTGCATCATTCAGTCCAGCCTTAGACAGGGCTACACGCTATGTTGCTTGCAAAAGACAGGCTCCCTCACCAGCTCGGTGCTCTCAGGGCTCTCAGCAAAGTCTCTGAGCCATCCCGAGCCTCCATACTCACAGGCTGTGGGACTATTTGCACTTTCATAGGCTTGAAACAGAGTTTGATATCCTTGTCGACGTCACACCACCCCCAGTCCCAGACAACCACTAAAGGGGTGGGTGGAGGAGGTTTGGGAATGCTTTGGAATGCTTCAGATCACAAGACCTCGATCTTACAGCAAGAGGGAGCTTGCCCCTCTGTCTACCATGCTCCTCACATGGCCTCCCTCTGCAATTCTCTGGCCATTTGAAGGAACCAGAGCTTCTATCAGTGAGCCCTGAGGGAGGAAGGTCAACTTCAGACAGTAGCCTTTCCTTTCTCTCTGGCAGTGGCAAATGCTACAATTAATACAGCTGTCAGACATGGCTTCCCTAAGGTGGCCCACTCCCAGACACTTGGGGCACAACTCATGGTCATCCTTAGCCTGAAGTTTAGCTCAACAACAGGCACATAACAGCATTGTTTAAATAAGACAAGGGGTCAGGCTTGGAAATCTGAGGCACAACTGTGACTAGGCCAGAGAGCATGAATCAGAGACTCTAGTAGACTTATATCACAAACATAACCAGAGAAACAAGTAGCTAGCCAACCTGGTCAATCCAATTTACCCTGTTGCCCTGCTAGCCTGTTCCCCTGAATTACACTTATAGACAGGTAATCCAAGCAAGAACTGCAATTGGAACCTTTAGCAGACTCATAATTCATTGAAACCAGACAAATAGCTACCCAGTGAGGCTAATCCAACCTGCTACAATCCCGTTCCCCTGAACTGCATGTGTAACTTAAGCAAGGCTTGGAAGACAACACAAATGCAATGGACTAACCACCCCCTCTAGCATTCGGAGGAATCAACTACCACAGCTACTGTTCAAGTTAATGAGGCTGGTGAGCGAGCCAATAGAACACCCTGTGCAGACTCCTGATCATAAAAACAAACTAAAAAAAGGAGAAACCATTTATCAACAAAGCCTACTTACCCATGGTAGAAGAAAAAAAAATCTGGAAAAATTACCAAATCAACTAAATCTGAGCTAGTAAACAAAATTAGGCAGGCAAAATGCTCTGCTTCTGAAATGCTCCTGGTGGTTTATGGAGGAGGGAAAAAAAATGTGAATAACCACGTTGCATGCACGAAGTGATAGAGCAGAGCAGGCAGCCCGGACACCCAGGCTGTCTGCTCTGCCTAACCCACAGACAAATCACTGAAGAGGTCAGTAGATTTACGAGGGAAACTACAGCTCACAATCGTAGAAAAACAGACACAACCAGAGAGTAGAGCCTTTGCTTGACTCAAGTTGTCAATTCATATTCCTTCAGAATTAATGTTTCCCATTACTCATCACTGATAAATAGTAATCTTAAATTCAGTGCACCGTGTGTCCCGTCACAGCTGTGGAGGAGTACTGCAGTTTCCTAGGCATTCGTTACACAGAAGTCGGACGTGGTTTCATTTAAACTGGGTCAGAAAAATGAAATCGGAAATCGATCTCAATGCAACATCTTTAAGGATGTCTCAGTTCCTAAAATGCATCTCGAGGGGTCTTTATGCAGTCTCGCAGACTACATGACACACCCACTTCATTATGCAACACACCCCCTGAGATTTTTTCCTTACCTTAGCCAAGTAATTTTGATGCCATTTTGGTGGTGTGGAAGTTTTTTCAGCACATGTGACATACAAAAGAGGCCTGAGCACAGCTGGAATGTGCAAACCGTGGACTTTACAGATCCTAGTGTTCATGGTATTCACACATCATATTTAATCGGTGCTGCTTTAACATGACGGCTCCCAAGAGAGGATGGTTCCTTTTGGTAAATGCCTGTTGCCTCGACTCCTCTCTTCTCGTCTCTTCTCCTTGCCTCTTCTGCTCTCATCTCAAGTGAGAGGGACTAAGACGTGAGGAGAGGAGAGGAGAGGAGAGGAGGTGAGGAAAGGAATCGAGGATTTACAAACTGAGGAATTAGAGGAGGGGATAATGCAACATGCTTTTTTGATGACATGAACCTCGGGGACAAAAAAAGAAACACCTAAAAAAAAGGGAAGGCAAGGCTGGGGGAGCTGCTCAATGTGGACAGAGTAAAACATTTAACCTTGCCTGCATAGAGCGACAGCCCATATTGCCCTGCAGTGAGGGGCTTCTCAGTAAATGTCCTGCAGCAATGGGCAGAATGAGAAAAATAGTGTGTTTTCTGAACATTGAAGAAGGTAAACATTTTTTGTAGACCCCCAAAATTAAAGTCTGAACCTGAAAATAAGAATGTCACTTTTAAGTGAAATATATTTTCCATGTTGCTAAACAAATCTGGCAGTTTTTAGTTCTGCCATTTAGCTGCTGCACGTTCTCCAAGTAACTGCATACTGATGCATTAGATTGCACACTAGTCAGTGGTACCTACAGAAGTACCAGCCCACTTGACTCACAGTCCTGAATTGAGATAAGTGCATTAAGTGGAGATTTAGTAGCTGTGTGATTAAGCCCTTTGGTTGTGAGCTCCAAGGTAAACCTCATGTATGATATTATTTGTTCCTAATCCTGAATTCTCCTTCTTGTTATCTTCACAGGTGACTTCCTACCTGGGTGACCTGGGGAGAAGCTAGGAGAGTCTGCACTTGATTCTATAGGAGGCTTGAGTCTATAGTTCCACTACTTATTTCATCAATCTATGACAGTTTGTGTTATTTTGTCTCTGTGACTGAGTGAATTATATTTTTCCATCATATTCTTCCTCCTAAAAACTATGGGCCATAACCTTACAAACCTCCATGTTCTTAATCTTGAATTTTTTTTTTTTTAATTGCTCTTATCGTTTTGTTTTTGAAGTTTTTGTTGTGCATGGTTCCGCTGAGAAGTACAAAATACCAATGAACCACTAGCGGCGACATTCATCTCTAATGAGTCAATGCGCACTGGTATTATAATGTTTCAGAGCTGGCGCTTGTTATATTACAGAAACAAAAAAGTGTAGAAAAGAAAATGAAAAGCACATATTTGTATCCCTGTCCATCTTAAAATCAGAACAAATGCATTGAGTTTCTATCAGAGAGATAAGAGTTTGTGTTGAATTTAGTGGCTACCTATAATGAAATGTCAAATTGCGGGAGCCCTTAATGGTGCAACGCAGGAACTGAGTTTGCTATATAAAATGCTCATTTCTGTATACAGTAGTATCACTGTGTTTTCTTTTTCATTTAAATTGTTAATTGTGTGAGCAAGAGAGGGGTAATTGGCATAAAGGAGATTCAGAGTTGTAGATAGTTCTGATGCGTGCCTAAATATTCTCACCAGACACATGGTTACTACCTTGCCCTGTCTGCATGTTCTAGGCCCGATGGAAACCCTAGTATGTATGTACATGTTGAAAGCTTTGCATCCAATTTACATTATCATTGCCTTCTCATCTTGCCGAGTCTTTAAACCCCATTTAAAGCCATATACAGGTCAATAATGCAAAGACAGGATTTGTGCTGACACACATCAATTGGATTGTTGTTTTTTCTTAGAAAAGAGGAATGCTTGAAATTTGCAGAAGGGGGTTGAGGACCCGGTCACATTGTGACCTTCCCCAATCTTATTTTGTGTAACAACTACAGTAGTACAATCATGTATTTTTCAGATGCCAACTTCCTATCTTTGAGAATGAACAAAGCTAGTGTAGAATCTATGACGATAGATAATGTTTTTGTTTTTTTTTGCCAGTGGCAGTAAAGTACCACACTGCCTAAGTGAAGTCTGTGTTGTGGTAGAAAAAATGATGACACACAGGCATCCTAGTGGTTTTATATCTCAAATAAGAAGTTTTAAATGGAGTTTAAATGAAGTAATATGCTGGCCTGGCTGTCGGATATTGACCGTGGCTATCGATGTTACATATTGGTCAAGCTGCAACTGGTGAGGCAGCAGTCCACCTCTGTACTGTGTAGTTATTTGCTGATACGTTACTGTATGCAGGCTAAACCAATGATGACATATTTAAAATAAAAGAAGTGCTCTCCACTTGCCTATGCAGTTTTTTTCATATTTGTTTTATTGAAAATGTGTATTTATGCCTTTTAACTTTTACATTCATGGAATGGTTGAAAAATACATGCTGACTTTTGAAACACGTTACTGAAAATTGTTTTTCATGTGGAGATTGTGCAGTTTGAATATTTTGAAGCTGTAATGCATCGTTGTGCACCTTATCCACAGGTAGCTGAAACATACTGTTGACAGCTAGTGCAGTCACATGCTGATTAACAGCAGTGGAAAGTAACTGATTAGGTTTACTTACGAAGATATTTAGAGATATTTGTATTTACTGAAGGTGTTTTTCATTTGATGCTTGTTTAAACTTATACATTTTCGGGGGAAATATTGCACTTTTACATCTTAATAACATGACAAGACAGCTTAAGTTGCTAGTTACTTTGCAGAAATCATTTTTACATATAAAGTATGTGATCATATCAAAAAACACACTTTATGTAGGAATATGCACCATGTGACCACAATAGACACTAAAATTAAGTTTCAGGACACAGGCCCCCTCTAAATGACAGGGCCACAGAGATTAGATAATGACTCAGCAAGTGCCTGAGGTGATATTTGTATATGTGATATCCTTTGTGTTGGAAATCCCAAAATAAATATACAGTAAATCAAATAACACAACCAAAAAAGAGAACAGGGGCATTTTGTGTGCAACAGGGCAGGTGTCCACTTTGACTACAACATTAAAATGCTGCTCAAACCTTAATGCAGTCACTTGTCTCGGTCTGGACAATAAGTACTTTTGATATGTTCATATTTTGGAGAATACACTGTGGTATAACTACTTCTTATTTAGTGAGGAATCTTAGTTCACCTTTTTTCGCCGAAGCATTTGATTTGACACGATCAGCAGCTAAGTGCTGTGCCAGCTCTCAAAGGAGGCAGGATTTGCAGTCATGCTCCTCACATTTGTACTACAACTACATGACTGAATGTTCTTGGTAATGTCTTCAGTGGATTGCCTCCTACCTCCAAGACTGATCAACCTCTGTTAGAATTGATAATGTGTGCTCTTCCACTGCACCCATTTCCTGTGGAGTACCACAAGGCTCCATATTAGGCCCTATTTTATTTACTCTACACATGCTTCCTACGCTTTAGTTGTTCGCCTTAAATTGTGGAATAATTTGAGATTAACAATGAAATCTTCCCCTTCCACTGATATCTTCAAAAACCCATCAAAAGACCTATCTCTTTTCTTTACCCTCTAAGTGTCATCATGAAGACATGACACTTTTTTATTTGTGCTACAATTTTATCAACATATTCTAAGCTTTTATTAATTTACTTATATCCTCTTTTCTACTTTATGCCGGTATCCTTAATTTGACTATTCCTGTGTTTTTATTTGAGCATTTTATTTCACTGTAAAGCATTTTAGTTAATGTTTGTAGTTTTCAAATGAGCTCAAGAGTAGAAAAGAAGACACCCACAACCTCAGCCTAATGATGTGAGTATTTCTACTGTAAACATTATATGATAATGGTCCTGGACCTGGACATATTAAAATCTCACTTGTTTGCTGCCACTCATATTAAACACATCCATCCATCCATCCATATTCTATACCGACTATCCCTTTTCGGGGATCGAACCGGTGACCTTCTAGCTGTGAGGCACAAGTGTGAAGTGAAACATCACTCAAACCATGTTCATCCCTCGGGCAAAACGAAATTAGCACTTTCAAATTCATGTACATGTTATTCTTACACTCTCTATTAAACTCCTTAGTTTTTATCTGAAGGGGACTTATTCATTTTTGCTCATAAAATTTTAGATCTTCAGATAGACTTCATGGCAAAGCAGGGCCATGAGTATACAAAAGACTACAGGGAGTTTGTGCTCATGCTCCATCTACATGGTCCAAAGGCATACAAGTACCTCAGAGAGACTCAATATCTTCCCCTCCCACATCCACATACATTACAAAGGTAGTCTTAATGTTGTTCAATTGAATTCTTGGATATTACTGATGCAAACACGTTAAATAGCTAGTTCTCCATTTTTTTTTTTTTTTTTTACAGGTGGCTGCGTTCGGTGGATGACAAGCCTGGCCTGAACAAGCTGCAGAGAGGGTGATTCGCCAAGCTTCAACAAAGCAGGCTCCAAAGGTGTCAACAGTCACACACATCGTCCAGGAGGAGATTGGAATGGAGGATGTTTTTCTGCTTGGGGAGCACATTGAGGAGACACAGTTTTGTATCGACAACCATCATTCCAACTTGTTGTTATTGGTTGTGTCTGTGTTTCTCAAGATAAAGCTGCACCACATTGGCAAACTCACCTCTCTTAACCTGCAGAAAGGGAGCACGAGAAAGAAGCTCTGCAAAACAGACCTCTTTCAGCGGTTTTAGCTGTAAAACTTACATGAGCAAGTTTGTATACGTGTAAATATGGTTTGGGGCGGGGATGTCATGTTCTTGTGTTAACTTGAGAATTTACATTTACATTACATTTTATTCTCTCTCTGTTTTGTACAGCCTTGGAACTCTCTCTCTCTCTCTGACCTGATATGAAGTATATTGATACTCTAGATGATTTATATATATTATAATTTTCTCTGATATATTATTTATATTGATACTCCATATATGATTTATATTAATTTTCTCTGATATATAACTATATCTGATATATAACTGTATGTATGAATGATATTGATACTCTATGTATGATTTATATATTATTTTATATATATATATATATATATATATATATATATATATATATATATATATATATATATATATATATATATATATATATATATATATATATATATATATTTTCATTTTCACTAAAACATAATTTTTATATATATATGATATCTTCTATAGTTATGTTTTATATAGAAATATAATGTATTCATTAGTCAGCATTTTGTTTATATATGTAAATATTTATATATAGTCTAATCATATATTGTCTCTTCAAATTATTAAAATAGTTGACTTTACTGCCGTGTGTGTGTGTGTGTGTGTGTGTGTGTGTATGTGTGTGTGTATAATGTGTGTGTTTACAGTGTTTGTGACTGTCTACAATAGGCTATATCAGAATACTCTATTACTGTTAACCCCACTATGAATATTAAAATACACCGAACCATTTGTCCTGTATCATAGCTACATGTGATGGGGCTCTGATCCGATAGATGACACATAAATTTGTACAAATAAAAATATTTATCTTATTCAGCATTTTTTAGTGCAAGTGTGTGTAACCCCCTTTCCACTTGCTCAGTAGTAGACACAGTAGTGTTGTGTCGTTCGCGAACGATTCGTACTGAAGCGAATCACTTCCTCAAGTGATTCGTTTGTTTCTCAGTTCAGTTGTATGGAGGGAGGGACCGCGCACGCCGACTACGCCGCGTCACAGACGCCTGATAGAGGTGTGTTGTGTTCAAGTGTACCTTGGAGAAAACTTTTTTTTAAACTCTGCTAAATTTGCCACCGCAACAACTCACGTACAGTAGGACACAGCATGTAAAAAGTAGTGTATAAAACCCACAGTTTGAGAAAATGCGTGACTGTCTGATCATCTCATTGCGACAATTTGCGAGGGAGCGGTGCATATTCAGTGTGAATCCTTCACTGAATGTACTGTGGGGTATACGTTCATTGAACGGATCACTCACTGAGCCCAATTTGCCGAGTAGACCAGTAAAATAGCATACCATAGGACAGGACACTTAACACATCATGATTTATAAACGAGTTTTATATTTACAAATGTGTTTGTCAAAGCAACACAGTCACAACACTCTCATCTCCCGGTCCTGGAAGCTGTGAACTGAACTGAAACCTGAACCGTTCAGCCGTATATAAATTCAGGAATCGCAGGCTCCTCCTGTGAAGCACTAAATGATTCGGTGATTCGGTGAACGAATCTTTTGAACGAATCTTTCTAGTGAACTGATTCTAGTGATTCAGTACATCTAAAAGAACTGGTGTGCCCATCACTAAGACACAGAGGCCACCACACGTCATGTTGTTGACCAGTCACGTGCAGCTTGAACAGAAAAAAAGTCGAGAAAAAAAAAAAGAAGCGGCTAGCTCAGGCTCACAGGGAACGAGCCGTTTCGTTGCGTTATCCTGGTGGTATCCTGAGTGAACTGGTTATATTGGGACACAGGCTGAGTGATCTTGATATTACAAGAACTGAGCATGGACTCCAAGTGATTTGAACCAGGAGCAGATTGTTGAGGATTTGGTGGTGCACATGGCTCAGATTGATGTTCAGACAGATGAGTCCAACAACTACAGAGGGATGTCCAAAACTGTTGCCTAGCAACAGAACATTGTGTGCACACTATGCAGTGCGTAAAACCCATACAGCTCTCTTTGCTTTAATGTGTGTGCTTGTGCCAGCAGCTATTATTTAATTTCTTGTTGTGTTCTTTCTAATGGAAAAGGTTTGACCAATAAATTAAATTTTAGACACATTGTAGGCTTTCCTGCACACACAATGACATACCCTGCCTTACCACCTATTTAAAGGGCCTGACTGCAACCAGATGTTTGTAATAAAATCATTGCATCAAACACTTGATGTGTAATTGAAATTATGTTCCTCCAGGGATCTTGTTTAAGGATTTTCTCAACGTGGCATTTTTTTCTGTCTTAAATATGTCTTCATTAATTATATCCCAAAATGAGAATAAATGCGCAGCATGTGTCAGGTGACGGTGTCATTATGATAATCTTAGATTTTGAGCTATCTTAAACATATGATGTATAATCTGAAGCATGTAATTAGAAATGGTTGAAACGTATAGAAATGTCTGTCGAAAATGAATGCTGATTGTTACAAATTGTTTTGCTTTCCTCCAGCGTGAGTGTATCTCCATCCACGTGGGTCAGGCTGGGTCAGGTTGGCAATGCCTGCTGGGAGCTTTTTTGTCACGAACATGGGATCACGCCAGACGGACAGATACTCAGTAACAAGACGCTTAGAGGAGGAAATGATTCCTTCAACACCTTCTTCAATGAGACAGAAGCCGGAATGCACAGTGCCAGAGCTGTTTTTGTGGACCTGGAGCCCACTGTTATCGGTAAAATGAAATGAGAGGAATTGTAGAAAAAATAGAATTGTTGCTATTTTGTTATGTTTTATTCTCCCCCTGTTATTCAAACTCTCCGATAATTTATGGTCATTTCCTTAGATGAGGTGCACACAGGGACCTACCGTCGGCTGTTCCACCCTGGTCAGCTGATCAGTGGGAAGGAGGATGCTGCCAACTACTACGCACGTGGACACTACACCATCATCGAGATCATCGACCTGGTGATGGACAGGATCCGCAAAGTGGTGCGTATACAGTCAGAGCAGATTTTGCTCCAGAATATGAGATAGAAAAACAGATCCACATCCATCCATCCATCCATCCATCCATCCATCCATCCATCCATCCATCCATCCATCCATCCATCCATCCCAGCTGTCAACGGGCAAGAGGTGGTCGCCAGTCGATCATAGGACACATAAGAGATGTGTGTTGATTGGTATTTTTTGCTGCCACAGACGTTGTCAGCAGGCGCGGTGTTATGGGTGGGCCCAGGCCCGTCAGGCCCACCCACTTGTACAACTGGCCCATCCTAAATGACTTGGAGAATTTTCAGAACATTTATTTTTAATGATTAAAATCAGCATTTTAATAAAACCCGTAAAACAAAACGTTTCCATTTAAGTAAATAAATAAATAAAAATACAGCACTTATTCGGCTATTATGTGAGATCTAGTCCAGTCACAGCCTTAGACATAATATAGCGGGCCTTCACTGGTCACCCCACAGTAGCGGCGGGTCAAAGGTCATGTGACCGATACGAGGCGTGGCCTACGACGTCAACATTGATTGGCGTGGTTTGCACGAGCAGGAAGCCAGCAGTGACATCACTTTCCAGAAATCCCCTTCAGTGCTGTTTCAGCGACGAAGAGAGCGACGGGAAAATAAAGGAGTTTGCTGCTGTCTGACATTCCCAAGTTTTTCAGCTGATTTTACGACCAAGGCATTAAAGGTGAGTGTGTCTGGAGCTAACGCCGTACCAAACCCTCCCGAGCCGGAAGTCTTACATTCAGCTCACGCTTACCTATCAAGCTAACATTACGGCTAGCTGGTCGCTTCCCTGTTGTGCGTTATCGGAACAAAGACGTTCCTCTCAATGATTCAGCTAAAGGCACTAGTTTTGCCTTCATTCACATGCCTTACCGTATTTGCTAATTTCGTCTAAATACAAGAACTATATCTTTAATCCTGCTAGCAGTGGTGGGGTTGGTCAATTATTCATGACTGTGCAGTGAGACACCGAAACGTTAGCAACGCTGCTTTGCAACATTGTCATGTCGTAACTTGTGTCATATGACAGTAACGTTAGTACCTCACGAAAATTATACACAGACATTTTCTTGGTATTAGAATATAATTGAAACCGTTAATCTATTATAAGACAGCTAACATCACTAAAACCCTAGCTGAGACAAATATATTAAGTGTATTAAGCGTTAACGCAGGAGCTCATGTTGAGAGTTTATTAAGGATCGCTGACGGTAACGTTGCCTCTAATGTCCGAATTAACATAATATAATGTGGCTAATATGGCTAGAGCAGAAAGGGTGGGAGTCTGTTCAAAGCATTACGGACCTGTGTTTCCTTTTCATCGTTGTCACTCCTCCTCCACCTCCTCCTCCTGCTTCCCACTCCCTCTGTGTCTTTCCCAGCCATGTCAATAGACCGAAGTAAGCTGCCAAGAAGACCACATTCTTGTATATAACTCATTCGTTCAGGCTTACTGAAGTTAGCCCCTCTCTGTCCTTTCCAGTTTTCACCAAAGCTTTTGCTTTGCTAATAGTTATCATGCATAGCAGCAGTGAGCACCACAGTGATGAGCTGCTCTCAGTAAAACGATGCATTTATGTGAAAGTGTTCTTGAGCAAGACACTGAACCCCGAGTTGCCCCTGATGGCCAGAGAGCGCCCTGGCTTGTGTGTGTGAATGGGTGAATTCTGTGCTACATATAGGAAATGTACATTTTTAACATTTCAAAGAGCGTCACTTGTCCACTTCCATTTGAACTGCAGTTGCAGAAGTGACTCAAGGATTAGGTTATGTCATGGCAAGAGCTGACCAACCACTCATTTTTTCCAGGCTTATTCACTCATACCTCCGGCCGGCTAGTCTGAATGAGGGAGGAATATAAAGCGAGCAAACAAACACAGCTGAAAAGTAAACACTGGAAGGTATTAAAATGCCTCTCTGTGTCCACTGACACAATGATGCACTTGTCTGCGAGGACTGAGAATAGCAGAATGGAGTACAGGCTGGAGTAGCAGGGAGAGTGAGATGTTGAGGTTAAGTGTTTATTTTAAAGACTGCATTTTTTGCTTACTGGTGTTAAAATGAATGTTTGCCCACATATCCGACCACTGTGTGCCCATGACATATCAGGAAGATCTCATGTTTGAGATGTTTTGAACTTCTTTAAATAGAGTTTTTGGATGTTGTTATTATCACTAATTTTAGTAGTATTATTGCACAGTATGGTGTATATAGGCTTTTTGTGGACTTGATATGTGATGAGATTCATCTGTATGAAGGGGGGGGAGTCAGTGTCTTTTTCTTGACTTGTGTTTTGTTTTCTTATATATCTGGCGTTTGTCTCTGTCATGTCTATCAGTGGATTACTGAATTTCATAGTGTGTTTGGAGGTTGGCCCTAGTGTCTGCTGGTTTTTGTATTATTCTGTCATCCTCCTCACTTTATTTTCCTTTTCCTTATTGAGTAATTGATGTGTTCACATGACTTGTGATTTTGACACAGTTTGTTAAAGTGTGTTGAAGAAAATGGGTAAGAAATCCGTGACGCTTCTGTCCTTGTGACTTTTTCCATACAAATATAGAAGGATTGGAAAGATAAAAGTGTAATCAGTTTGTTTTTTAGGAAAATGTTTTGGCATTTTTGCCTATATTTTAGGACTTACTGACCCGATACACTGGATTGGTGTATGTGTCGATACTGACCTTGCCAAGCAGGTCATATTGGCCATGACATGACCAATCCACATTAAACACAGTTTCTTTGCCATTATCATCAGTTCATTCATTCAGTCATGGCCAGTCACCAGCTCAGTTTAGCCTCATATGACATACATTAAAATAAGTTCTGTGCAGTGAGGTATACAGGTTTTTCAAGTTCAAGTAGCTTTATTTGGAGTACAGAGTATAAGCACATTGCAGTTACTGCAGGAAGTTCCCAGTCATTTAAAGAAGATAAGATCAACAAAGAGCAGGGTGGACTTATCAAGAAAGGGAGATAGGGATGTTGTTTAAGAAGAAAACATAGTCAACATCCAGGTCACATATCGAGTAAAATGCAGTTTTGGAAAAAAAATTGCCCTTTTTTTTTGGATTAGATCAGTATTACAACATACCCTGAGTGGAGGTGTTGCAATCTGTATCAGAGCAGAGCTACAACAATTAGCTGATAATCGATAAGTTGTCAAATAGTGAGTAATTTTTCAGGCAAAACAAAAAACAAAAACATGAAGTCCTGGTCTTGGAGTTTCGGACTGTCAGACATTTGAAGATGTC
The DNA here is from genome assembly GCF_039877785.1 of Chaetodon trifascialis. Lineage (NCBI taxonomy): Eukaryota > Metazoa > Chordata > Actinopteri > Chaetodontiformes > Chaetodontidae > Chaetodon > Chaetodon trifascialis. The sequence goes on from NC_092063.1 coordinate 24,941,179, forward strand.
CTCTTGGACTCTGGGAACTTGTTTTTGCATTTTCACACTTTCCTCACATTTTACAGACCAAATGATCAAAAAACTAATTAGTAGATTGATTTGTGTTGCTATTACATTGTGTATGCCTTAGGCCACTACTATTTTTAACGTTACTACTAGATGTAATCGGTGTGCTTGAGAAGCAGCCAGACTCAAATATACTTGTTTATTACCTGTCATGGCTCTACTGTGTGTCTCAACCTGCTCTGCTGCACTGGATAAACTCAGTCAGCTGACTGACATTTGTCTTTCGTTTCCTCTTCCTCCTTCAGGCTGCTGTTTTGTTTTTGTGTTGTCATAATGAATTCTTCTTTCGTAATTAACCATTGTCTGTGCTTTACACTGTCATGCTTTTTCCCCTCCACCCATGTTTACTCTTGTATTATGTGGCAGCCTGTACTTCATACGTCACCTGTATGTACACACCCAAGTGTTTTTCAGTCTAATATCTTACCAATAATTTCAACAGAAAGCTGTCTCTTGAAAACCGTGTCGAAGTGCAGTTTCACAATGCAGCTGAGCTTGAACAAGAGTAGATGAATAAAATAGAAAGATGTCAAATGTTTCCACAAGGTCGAAGTCAACAGGCACACCCGTCATGAGAAGATAAGATGACGTGGTGCCAGAGTGAAGTGATCAACTGTGATGTCACAAATTCATGACACACATCAGAATAAGTGCACCTATTATTGTCAGTGTGCTTTACACATAAGGACAGTATCAATGTGTGCAGCCGTCCAGTAGCTGATGTGTTGTGGCAGTTTGTGCTCCTGTTCTATTTCTGGAGCTTTGCTGTCAGTGCTGAAATGTGTTTTTATGAAAGTTAACTCGGTCCATGGATTATTTCCGCGCTGAATCTCCTTAATTATGTTGTGTTTGTCACTCACCCAAATGCTGTGCGTGAATGCAACATTGATGTTTATGATGATATAAGACCGTGAGATGATACAAATTTGCCTAGCAGCAATTTCCTGAGATTTAAATCATTATACCATGATACATTTCAATCGTGGATTTTATTCATATTGACAAACCGTAGCTGTACTGTAATTTTATGTTGTTGTTGTTGTTGTTTTTTTTTTATGTTGTTAACATTAGACAAACACAAGACAAAAGCAAAAGGAATTTTCACACTGGGCATTTTTGGTTGAAAAATTACCGAAATTATGAATCAGTTATCAGAATAGTTGTGATTAATTTTCTGTGAACTGACTAATCGCTTCATCTCTGACTTCACTCATTCCTAATGGTGTTCATTTATTGATGTTTCTGTCTCCGATGTGTTTGTGATGCAGCCTGATTTGGAAGTTTATCTTGGATGAACCTGCTCAATGCATGTCAAGCATTCTCAGGTGTTGTAGCGCTGGCTCATTTTGCTTTCTGAATGTTTCCCCATCAGTCACTCATGTTATTTCATCTCTCTGCCATCTAACTCTGGTTAGGTAACAGCATTGTTTTGGTTTTGTCAGTCCAGAAACAGAAGAATGCAGCTGAAAACTGCATGCAGCCACATGGTTGGTTTTAATTCCCAGTACAATAATCAGCACTAGCACATCACAGGAAGTCATTTAACTCAATATTGATGTAAAATATAGCCTAATGGATTCATGGAGTAAAAAGGTAAGGGGTAATATGAAGTTATGTGAGCTTATCCCAGTCAATTGCCTGATGAGGCTTATGTGACTGGTTTGTTGTCCCATACAGCTTTGCCTTTCTCAAGGTCCTCCCCTCACAGCTGTTTGTGTTTTCTCCTCAGGATGTCCCTGTATCCATCCCTGGAGGACCTCAAGGTCGACAAGGTTATCAAGGCAAGTGTGGTCAGCTTAGTACTTTTGATCATCTGTACAGTAAACTAGATGTTTGCAAATATGATTCCGACCTGTAAAGCTGAGAAATGTAGCAAATATAGCAACATTGCAGGGGCATTAAAATACACACAGATTACTCAGAGTAGCCCTGGAACTTTGTCATTATAGCATCTCATTGAATGTTATTGAAGATGTCATTTGTTGCCCCTGTGCATTGTTGTGGAGGAAAGCATATTCTGCAATCACTTAATCTGATTATCCTTACTTGTATTGCTTAGGCTCAGTGTACCTCCGCTTCATTTTGAAGTGTGTGAAAGTACTCTGTTTAAAACCATCTATTCAAGGCTTCACTGTTAATATTTTTTTCAAATGACATCCATTTCTAATGAAGATTCATGTTTCCCTCTTCAATCATTTCTCTTGTGTTGTGCTGATGACAGTTGCCTTTCATCCAGTATTTACCATTTTCTGTCCATGTACGCTTCCAGTTGACTGTTACATCTGATCGCTTTCTAGGCCCAGGCCCAGTTTGCCCAGACTACCACCCCCATGCCAGCCATCACTGAGGGAACCTACCAGCCTCAGCTTGCCACTGCTGGGATGCCAGGATCAAGTGAGTCTCACATACACTATTGAAAGTTTTTAGAGAGTATTTTATCTGTTTTTTAACTAGTCTGCCTTTAGGGAAAAACCAAACATTTTTTTCTAACAGAAAGACCTTCACTGGTATCTGCTTTTGGTTTTTTTTTGTCATTTTGTGTCTGTGTGTGGGGGGGTCTGTGCTTCTGAGCCTGTGCTGTTCTTTAGAAGAGACCAGTTCTGGAGTATTATGAAAGGATAAAGACAGTTGAAGTGAGGACTGTGATGGGAGGAGGAGTTATAGGGTCTTTGGACAATAATGGGAGTGAATGTGCCCTCCACACCGGCTATGATTTCTCTCTCTTTTGCTCAGTGTTTGTGACTCTCTATTTCATTTTCTCTCATTGTATTAGTGAGTTCATGTGAAAGTAGACATGAACTCTGCAGTAAGCCAGAGTGACATGAAAGAAAAGAGAGAGAAAGGAGGCAAAGATAAAACGTGGGTAAATGATGGATAAGGGGCCACTTTTCTGCTGATTTTCACTTACTCCTCCCCCTTTTTCCTTTCTCCCACTCATTCAGTTTCTCTCTTCTCTGTTTGGATGCAAAGTCCTGTGGGCTTTTGGTCTTTTGTTTTTACCTCAGCAGAACTAGCTATGAGTCACCATGGAGACTGGCACTGGTAGTTGTGCTGGGACAGGGCATGATGGGAAAAGAGAGAGGAGGAGGAGGAGTTGATTTGAAAAGGAGGGTGGGAGGGAGGAGGGAGAGACCCAGGGATGTAAGGGTGAGCTAGAAGAGAGAGGGGAGGAGTTTGTTCTCCTGGTGTGGAGTGGAGAAACAGAGGGAGGTGAAGGGGGACGGTGAGCCAGACTCAGAGTCAGCTAGTGGAATTTCTCAGGTGACATGAATCCAGATCCTCATGGACTGACAGATGTTTGAAATAGAGTTAAAGGGCCATTTTCGAGAAACTGTAGCTCAAGATAAACTTTTGAGAAGAAAGGGGTCAGGTGAGGAGGGCTACACTGCAAGAACGGTTAAATAGTGTTGAACAAAAGGGCAGAGTTAGCCAAGCCTTTTTTTTGGATTTGTGTATGTGGGTTGATGTGGAGCAGCCGTGTGTGGGAGAGTTCAGTGACAGAGACGCTGGTGAAACAGGAAGGCACAAAAACATAAACGAGGAAAATGAGAAAGTGACTGTTATTACAAGGCATTCTCAGTTTTTGGAGAGAATTACTTTTATTTATTGTTTTTGTATTAGGGCCTAGTGCAGGAGTACTGGATGAATCGAGAAATGCATGCTTCTATCATTTTATATATTTGTATATACTTTATATACACGTATATACTTTTTATGGTTGCCAACTATTTCTCTTGTTTTTATCTTATTTGTTGAAATACATACAGACATCTGATGGAATGTTAACAAACCTCCCCTCAGTACATCTGAGGCTGATGAAATGTAGTATTGGACAAATTTCAGTTTTTGCCAGATCATGGTGCTGCACAAGAAGTTACAAGGTCACCAAATTCATTACAGTTCATCCTGAGACAAACAGGTCTGTTCCAAAGTTGTTCAGATATATCCCAAACAGCCAAAAATGTCAACCGGTTGGTTGCTCTAAAGAAACAAGTCAGGTGATCACCAAAGACATCAGGATTTATCCTCCAGGCACCATCAGTGTGTGTACAGAATTTCATACCAATCCATCCAATAGTTGTTGAGAGATGTCAGTCTGGACCGAAGTGGTGGAGCGACCGACATTAACATCCATAAAGTCATTCTGTTAGTCAGGCTAAAAGCACAATATCAGCACATTCTGACCACTTGTCGTGACTCTTAAGTGTAATAACATGACTAGCTGAATTCAGCACTATGTAGGAGAACTGATCTGATAAGAACCACTATGCTGGCTGTGGTTAATATTTGTAAGACTGTTGGAAGAAAGTCTTTCTCTCTTTGTGGCAGTGTGTGTTAATCATGGTAAAATGCAGGTGCAAGGTGACACTAAACAGCAGCCATCAACCTTCTCAAAGTGACACATTCCCACTGTGTAGATAGGGTTAGGGTGGAACACAATGGAAAAAGCACCTAGTCATTCCCAAACGCAGCACTCTTTGGGCGTTGCCCCAGCCAAACCATATACTGCGATTCTTTTTGGCACTGACACGCATGGAGCCTTCTGGGTATTTGCTAATCACATAAGAACAAGTAAATTCTAAATAACTGGCCAACATGCATATTCATGTATGTCACTTTGTAGCCACTGGCAGATTTAACTTGTGCTTATTTTCCTACTTTTCATGACGTCTTCATTGCTTCCTTACATTTTGAGACTATTGGAAGAAAATAAAATAAAATGAGAGGCTGCTACCCTACCTCCTGAGGGTGTCATGGCTCATGCACTAGGAAGGTATTACCGATTTGCATAAAAACTTTGTGTATTTATGTCTTAATGCTGCTACAGATACAAGAAGACGGAGGTGTACACGCAGGCCATGTGTGAACGGCAGCATTTCAGGGTACATGCCAATACGTCTGTGTTGTAAATGAAAGCAGTAACATTGTAGGGACAAGCCCATAAAGCAGTAATGTTTCCACGTCAGCTTTCTCTTCATCTCTGTGAATTATTCCAGACAAACTGACACCACAGCAGCATCAAGGCTCTCCTTCACAAATTCTCCTTCAGAATGAGGTTTCAGCTTCTTAGCCATTAGCTCGCTGACCACAGAACTCGCCTGCATAACACTGTCTCTGTCAGAATGTGGTCTGTGAAAGCTGCTTGTTGGGCAGCCAAAGGCTGCTGAATAACATAAACTTTATGCAATCACATTTGTCATTAAGATTGGCCTTTGTCATCACTGTATGCACATACCCATAAAAACACTTTACTTTGACTTCAACATAAAAATAATCATTTGTCCATTTCTTTTGGAAAGCACGACACTCTGCTTCTACTTTTGTTTTGTTGACAGGCATCGTGGTGCATTGACTTGATATCGCTATATGCATATGGCATTCAGGGGCTGCTCAGAACAATGAAGTAGTCTACTACTTTATGTTATTTTCTGTACAACTGAAAAAGTAATTTTTCGAGTTTATGAATTATCTCGTGGGCCGGATCAAACAGTCTGGTGGGTTGTATATGGCCTGAAGGCCAGAGGTTCCCCATTCCTGATGTAAAGGGTTTAGTACATCTGACGAAAGAAGCTTTCTTGTGGAGTGAGCAAACCAATCACAAGACTCTGCTGATGACGTATTTGAATCTCCACATTGTGGTTAGCATCCGCAAGAGTGACATTACCACCATCTGCTGGATTGTCCCTTGTCCCATCTATTCTGCCATTGTCATGGCATATGTGAAAAGGTGCATGACCGAAATGTTCCTGACCATGTAGTGAAAATCACTAGTGGTGCCTGAAAGGTTATCCCAGTAATTTACCAAGAACTTTGTGTGAAAGAGGCTTTAGAGATTATCGTGGCCTTTCCATCATAGCAAGGAACTGAATACTGATGCCAGGAAAGTTTTACTGCACTGTAACACAGAGTGCTCATTATCAGCATTCTTCCAATGATGGACGGCATCAATAAAATATGAAGAGTAGGAAAGAATGAGATCAGCTAAAAAGACAACTTAGGTGAGACTAATATAACAGTGTTTACACACCTGTGACTTCAAAATTTCAAAAACAAAACAAAAATGTACAATCAGATGGAGACTAACTGACATGTCTTCAGTGCTGCAGTTTAGTGGAAGTGTAAATAGAAAGTCTGGGCAGGAAGTTGAGGCTGGATTTTACCAAGACATACACACAGTATGTACACTATTACCATATACTCATTTATTCATTATGTAACATGTAATAAGCCCCCCCCCCATCTCTACCCTGCCAACCACCTGCCTCTCACTCAACATCTCCCACCTGCTTGGCTTCCCTCCTCTCTCTCGATTCTCCTAGGCTTGTACCCGAACCTGGAGGACCTTGGAGACTACATGGGTCTGGCCCTCAACAGTGATGAAGTCCAGAGGAACCTGGCCCTGTTGCCTGTGGCTGATAATGTGAGTGTTTGTGTGTGTCCCGGGGATGTGCGTCCATGGATGCAAACTTCTGAAAGTGTGGATGCATTATTAAAAGAGTGCTCTGCTGGTTCAGCATTGCACTCTTGACATTGTAATTCTATAATCATGTGTATACATCATTCATGAATGCTAATAAACTGAGGCTCAGTTGTCAGAGACATGATGGACAGTTTAAAAAAAGGCTGAAAGGCTTCTTTGTAAAAACCTGGTGCCTACATTACCCAAAATGCAACCTGACTGGCAACAGTTCGGTCTGACATTCAGGTAAGTTATGCTAGTAGTGGCTAATGTAGTCTGGAGCGTCTAGCCTGTGGCAGAGATGAAGAGACGAGTGCAGATGTCTGGTTAGCTCACATCTCTCTAACGCCACACCCCCAGATTGTTTTCATATTCAGACTTGTAGTTTTCAGCCCCAGCTGATGCTGATTCAAGTAGCTTCACTTGAGGACATTTATCTGACTTCACACAGCTCCCTCTGGAGACACTAGAGCTTTAATACAGGTGCAGTAGGACTCTGCAACATTTTGAAACAGACTTTGATGTGTAAAATCAGTGGAGTTCCCCTCTGACATCCTCATGCCATTTTAAAACATTGTTTTTAGAATTTGGATCAAAAACAAGGCAAGACCCATATTATTGAAAAAAGACATCTTGAGTTTCAGGTCACATTAAAGCGTCTCACTTCAAACCATCCGTCCTCAGTGATTAAAAACCTGTTTTTGGTAGACATATCAGAGCATAACAGTGTTCTGTTCCTGGAGATCCACATTACTGAATGACTCACTGCAGGCCTGGAGCAGTGTGTGTAGGAGGGTGTGAGCTCTTCACTCCCCTCCAACTGCGTGTGTGTATGTGTACATGCACATCCTGCAGATGTCAAGGCTCTCACAGCACCCTAACTTGTCAGTTGGTATTTAACCATCTGTGTTCTCTGCCATTTGCTGATATCTTCACCTCTACCATTGTTTTGTCTAATGTTTTTAATTTCTACATTGTTTGTGCAAAGCATGTTAATGATGAAGTTTCCAGCAGCAGTGCCTAAAGATTTCCTGATCTCATTCACGGGTGGAGGAGGAGATGAAACTGAATCCTCCCACATACCTCTTTTTGATGCAGTATTCCTTTTTATCTCAGCTGAATTTAAATGTAACATGTGTCTTTAATGCGTTCTTCCTCTCACCTCCCTCACTCAATTTCCCTCTTGCTCTTTGTCATCCCACCTCTTCACTTTGTCACCTCCCTTGCTGCCTGGCTTCCGTCCTCCCCTCCTCAGCAAGTGGCAGTTCCCTCCAGCTCAGGTGTTGGGGGGATGGTGCGACCTGTCACAGGGGCAGACGTTGGCATCAGGAGGGCAGAGATCCGCTCAGGGCTGCGGGAAATTATCCTCTGTAAGGACCAGGACGGGAAGGTGGGACTCCGGCTCAGGGCCATCGACAATGTGAGTCAGCATCACAAACTCTTTGACAGGCACCTGTTCTTTTACCAATAATTCAACGCGGACTGACTGTCATTTTCACCCCCATTAACACTGATGACGGAGGAGATCCACACCCCTCTGTCCTTCCACGCAAGGTCTGGGTTGAGATCTGGGTCAGACTCTGCTTCACTAGGTGTAAACATTCAGAGTTTAACCTTTTTACTTTGTATCTGGTAATCCAACAGGTTGATCATGAGGAGTTTCACCAAAATTAATTTACCAACTGATACTAGAAACATGAGTTTCTATCATTTAGGATACACTTTAGTGGTTGACAATTTAAATTTCATTAAAATACGTCGCTAACATTAATTTTCCTGTGCTTCTTTCACAGTAAAGGCATACCACTGCCTTCACATTAAAACGGATTCATGTTGAGATGCATGCAGGAAGTGCTGTGTTGTTATGAGTAGTTACTCAGACATGAGTGTTTTACTCATTAGCTACTGTAAATGTGAATGTTTCGACTAAACCCATTTGATCCATGAGGAGATGACCACTGCCCACTGCTCTGACTAGTCACAACCCCCTATTGAACACACCTGCGTCTGATGATGTTACAACCTGTCCAAGTCGAGTAACCGACCAGTTTCTATAATCATGTCAGTATTCCTGGGACTCATGTGTAGCGCTATAATTAGGGTAACTTGCTTAAGTTAGTGACTAAAACTGGCACTGGGTGGTGTTTATTATCAGTACCAAGAACAGCATTTGTACAAAGTCTTGAAAGTTTGGAGAAGATAACCTTTAATTTTTTCAAGGTTAGGAATATGCTTGAATTCAAATATACCTGAAAAATGCTTCATTTCCAACATAATCTGGTATTCCATCTTCACAATGACTCATGTAAAGCAAAAATCTTTTAGTATTTGAAATGAAACAATCTCATCATCATATGCCATTGATATTAGTGAGCATTAAAGCTGCAGTAGGTAACTTGTATAAAAGTAATTTTTTGTCATATTTGCTAAAACTGCCTCTATGCCCAGACAGGGCAACATGTAATCTGTGAAAAAAAAAAAATGGCTCCACTGGTCCCACCTACTGCTCCTACTGTGATTTGCAAGAATCCACTGTGGCCAACACAAAACAACCAATCAGAGCCAGAGGAGCATCTGTGGGAGTTTCTGACATCTGTCAATCACTACTCACACACGCTGCGAACTGCCCCCTCCCTCCACTCATACTGCTGGCTACCGCTCAGTCAAACAGCTCTGTGAGCGGCGTCAGGAGGCGAGTGAAAGCTATGGCGGAGCAACAGCCACCTGCAAAGGAGAAACTGCTCCTACCGCCGCTGCCAACAACAGCATATACGGCTAAGACAACAAATAACCATGAAGCTAATATGGTGATTGTTACAGTAACTCTCTGCAGCGAGTACGGTATGTTAGTGACTGTGATGTAGCAGCTGGGCGGAGTTAGCTTGTTTCTGATGCTAAAGCTAACGTTACTGGTTGTTTCGGCAGCCGCGCAGACGCCACAGGGAGGAGGGGATTGTAGGCAGGGCATGAGTGCAGCGGAGAGGGAGGGACGTGGAACTTGTGTTGGTTCCAATTTTCAGGCTCAGTCTGTTCTCTTCTCCAACTTACCTACTGCAGCTTTCAGTAATCATAATCAAAACAATCAAAGTAAATATGAACAGCTGGCAATATGCACAAAGTGACATGGACACAAACTCATTGATTGCTCCGGGTATGAAGGAATTCTGTGAACTTTATTTTTCACAGTTGACCTCAAATTTATTCCATCCATCCATCCATTTTCTATGCCGCTTATCCCTTTTGAGGTCGTGGGGGGGCACCTCAAATTTATCTCACACAAAACAAAAGAGATACTTCACTCAAAATATGATTCTACCTTTTTTCACTCAATTGGCAATTCCAGGGAATATATGGTGAGAAAAAAAATATTTCAAAACAGATGTGTTTATGTATTTACATAAACACATCTGTAAACACATATGTATTTACATATACAATAGCAAAACTTACAGGTTCTAAATTTGAAGGCTGTATTGATTCATCCTTGAGCTTCAGTTTTTAAGTGAATCCTGCTTTGTATTGGTCCTCAAAGCAGTCTGAAGTAAAGTTATGAGTGCATACATACGTCCTAGGAGTTTCCAAGGTGGTGGTGGTTTTCTGGGGACATTTCCATCAAGTTAATCCACTGCGACTCCACTTCACCTCAAATGGTGAGAGTAGATGAAGACTGTTATCGGCTCTCCTCGTAATGTTACCTTCAACATCATGATGCTAGCACAGTTGCCATTTTATCTGGAAAATTTTGTTTGTGTGCAGCCCTCTACCTGCATGTCATCACAGCCACAGTAAAGCCCATTTTTAATATGCTAAACCAATTATCACAACCCTGAAGATATTGCAAAATCCATGTCGTGGCAGAATGTGACACCAGTGATGGTGACAAAACTTGTGTTCTCCCCATCACCAATTTATAGTAACAATTTTGATAAATGACAAAGGCTTTGAGAGTCTCAAAATGTTTCGTGTAGGTACCTTGAAAGTGCTTGAATTTTCTTCTTTAAAAGCTGCAGGACCCTGTAGTATGCTGTAAGGAAAACAACCAAAAGTTTGTGTTTGTGTTCTCATGTCTTCTCATACTGTACATGGCCAGCATGCAAATGGTAATAGGCTCTTGGAAGTAGTTAATTATTCAGTTTGTATTCATTTATATTAATAGAGTGGGCAGCCTTTGAAATGCCTGCAATGATTTGGCAAAACCATCAGTGTACTGTTGAATGACCCAGCACATTTTAACGGTACTGAGTTCTCAAAATGAAGGACATCATTCCAATCAAATCATTTCATTATACTGCATCAAGTAAAACAGTGAAACTAATTCTTTGAAAAGACTTTACATAGGAGCCTTCTGTTGGTTCTTTTTTGTTTAATTCCTCTCACTCTTTCAAATATCTAGTAACATGTTGTCTGTTTCTGAGCATTTTAGCTCCTCTTTCCTGTCTGCGTTCTTGCCTCCTCCACTATGAGCATCTGTCTTCTTCTCTTCCTCCAGTCCTTGCACTCATTTTGAACGTGTTGTTCATTTCCTCTTTCATCTCTCAGGGAGTGTTTGTCCAGCTGGTGCAGGCTAACTCCCCTGCGGCCCTGGCTGGACTGCGTTTTGGGGACCAGGTCCTTCAGATCAATGGGCAGAACTGTGCTGGCTGGAGCGTAGACAAGTCCCACAAGGCCCTGAAGGCTGCGGCCGAGACCCGCATTGAGCTCGTGGTCAGGGACAGGTGAGGAGGGTTTAATACACAAGATTTTAACAGTGGTCTCAAACCTTCCGTCAGGACTCTGCATTTCTAGTGGTCCCAGTTTGATCAGTTTCGATGTGCTGGCCTGCCTGAGATGTGTCTCAGCTGTTTTGTTGCCACTTGTTTAATTTTCGCTGTGATTGTAAATTCAGTTAATCTTTAAGTCTGTCACCGGTGTTGTTCGCTAACATTATGGGCATAGACAAAACGTAAATAAAATGTAAGCTGCTGCAGCAGAGGGTACTGTTTAGTAGTTAGAAGCATACAATGATTAAAACAGTTACTCTTTTGTCTGTCTGCCTTTTATGTTATCCTTTATTTTTCATTTGATGATGTCATGCATTTTGTTAGATTTTTTTGTTGTGGTTTATTTTCCAATGTCTGGCCTCATCTGTATCCCTGATGTGTCTTTTACATGATGTGGAACAGTTGTGGTTTAACATTGCTCTATAAACTACTCTGCATCCATTTGTCTTATGTGCAAACAGCTTTATTGTGGTATTTTGGAAATACATACACAACTCTTCCTCTGCATGTGTAAAGGAAATGCTTCAGTTTGAGGAAAAGATGAGAGGCTGCTACCTGATGAGCTGAGGACCTTATGGCTCATGTGTATAAACATAGACATCACCAATGTGCACGAAACCTTGGTGCATAAATTAGTATCTATTTATATATCTGAATTAGTGTTGAGCAGGTAAGCTTTTCTGGTTTTCTGAACAATTTCACAGTACTTGAGCTGAAATGTTGGGCGCCCTCTGCTGGCTGTGCCTTCTCTTGCACTTTGCTGCTCAGCTCTTCTTTTAGTTTTGTTTTCATGAGCATTATCAGATAGTTTCATGTTACTTTGTATTTTCCTTTGTGTTTCTTAGTCTTTCATGTTTTCCTGATCATTATCACAAATGGTACGTTGTAGTTTTTCATACCACAGTCTGACACCTGTGCATACTAATTCATTTCTGTGTATCTGCGTGTGTCTCCAGGCCTTTTCAACGCACTGTCACCATGCACAAAGACAGCTCTGGCCACGTGGGCTTTATCTACAAGTCTGGTAAAATCACCTCACTGGTCAAGGATGGCTCTGCTGCGCGCAACGGACTGCTGACTGAACAATACATCTGTGAAATCAACGGACAAAACGTTATTGGACTCAAGGTCAGACACTTGTTTCTGCATATGAGTCTTTTCATCAAATAGTTTTCTCATTGATGGAAACTGTTTACTAAGTGGCAGTAATGTGTATACTGTACTGTAAGTTGAACATCTCTGATGCTTATAAAATCTTTGGTGGCTAATTTGAATTTTTCATCGGGATGGCTGCTTTCATGCTGCAGAGTGTAGCATAATGTGGGAACGTGCAGCATTCACCAGCTACAGATGTGAAGTAAAGTGAAAGGGTGTTTTGTTCTGTCAGTAATGTAGCCACAGTTTGCTTTTAGTCCTGTGTTTTCTTTGGTACATGTGTAGCTTCATGCTGCCCTGGCTTTGAACGTGTTTTAGGCCTAAATGTAGAAATTTTGCTTTGCTTGCTCTTAAAAACCTAACATTTGATGGCAGTTCATTAATCACATGAGGTCCTCACATGTCACTGTGTCTGTGTGAACTTTTCAGGATTCTCAGATCAAGGACATTCTGACCACCTCTCCAACTGCCATGACCATCACCATCATGCCAAAGTTCATCTATGAACACATGATTAAGAGGTAGGACTTCAACATTTTTATTAATCTTGTGTCATTATCATACAAAAAGAGGTGACGGCACAGCAACTACACACACACTACATTAAAGTACTGCACGACCTGCTGTCAGCCAGTAGAATCTGATTTTCACACGGATTGGAACTGAAAGGCATGTGTGTGGAAGCGACCTTGAATGAACCCAGTGTGAAGATGGATTTTTCATTACCCTGTTTGCTGACATGCTTATGGATGTGATTTTTTTTTTTTTTTTTTTTTGTCCAGGATGTCCACTGGTCTCCTGCGGTCAGCCATGGATCACTCTGTCCCTGAAGTGTGAAGACCAGCAGGACGGCTGTAAACTGTCATGATGTCTTCAATGCAGAGATATCTCTCTCGCTCTCTCTCTCTTTTCCTTTTCCTTCCTTATCTTTATTCTCTCTCTCTCTCTCTCTCTCTCTCTCTCTCTCTCTCTCTCTCTCTCTCTATCTTTCCGTCTTCATACCAAACCACCTCCTGCGTCACAATCATCATTGGCGCTGATTCTCACCCTTAACATATTCATAAAATGCCTTTTTTTCTATTTTTCAGTTCAATATATTCTTTACCTTTTCTACATTTTCCTTGTCTCTGTTGACATGTCTAGTACTTTTTATATGTTAACTCTTAGTCAAAGTATTACCTGTTTATTTTCCTGTTTTATATTTGAGATCAAGGACAGTACAATTTTTTTTTAAGCCATGCACACTATCATGAGTCCAGAGCTTCCTCCTCATTGTGGAGATGAATCATTGGCACGTGAAGTTTCATCTTGTCAAAATGCTGTAGAAGCCACCGCTCAGTCATCAGAGCCTCACCATGTAGATTACGGCTGTGCTCCCAGTCCCTGCACTTGGCCCCTAATGTGTGTACGTAAATAATCTGATCTGAATTAACACCTAGGGCCTCGTGTGAAAACCTTTGCTGACTTGGTTCTAGGTTCCAGTGTACATTGTCATTTTTACTCAGCCAGTAAAACTAGTATGTTTTAGCTAAGGAGTTTTTTAGTTTATACCATGTCTTGGTGGAAATTAGTTGATTTTGGCATCGAGATTAGTTTTTTCTTTTTTTGAATATCCAACATTTATGGTCCCTGGCTTCAAAAATAAAAGTGACAGTTACAACTTCTCAAATGGATGCCGACGTGTCGCTGTGGCACATTTCCTGTGTCTGCGGGCAGCTGTCACGATGAGACTCTGATGTGTTGAATTTGTAGGTACTGGGAACGCTGTGCACATTCCAGGGGAAAGTGTAGGGAAAGGGGCCGCAGTAGATGCTTGTTGCCCTATGCAGCTGGGACTAAGCCCTGTCCACAAACACTGGAAGAGCTATGAGACCGTCAAAGGCATGTAAGCAAGATCACAGTGCAGTATGTGATAAGCCGTCCGGCGTGTTTGTTGGATATGGTCTGTTGATTCAAAACATTTTTTGAGGGATTTGGATTTGTTTGGACAGGGTCTGTGCTGGGCCGCCCACTAAGTGCACTTTCCACTACCTTTTTAAGAGGTTGTCTTTCCTGTATCCATTTCAACAGTTGTGCTCTTTTTAATTATTGTGTTTGTGGTGCCTCATGTTAATGAGAGAACTCATGAAAACATATTGACTATAGAAAACTGCTTCAATTTGATGCTGAAAATCACCTGCTCAAATTGAAGGCATTCATATTCCACATCAGGGGTTTAGCCAATGAACCTGCTCTCCTCTGCTCAGTGTTGTTAGAGGACGTCCCAATGTAATATTCCCTCGACTGATGAGCGCAGTGAGAATGAGCAGAGCTCTCAGTTGTGAATTCCTACTTGTTATATAAAGTTGCTCCTTTTAATGCTGTTCATGTTTGGATGCATGTATTCCTTTAATTTTCTAGGTATGCAATCTGATAAACATCACTGTCATTCTGTAAGAAAATGCTAGAAAAATCTAAAAGTTTATATACGAATGTAACCAAGATAATATTGTAAAACAAATTAAACAGTCTTTCTGTTCACATCAGCTTGGTGGCGTTGTCTTCCGCTCTCGACATTTATCCTTGTTAATGTTATATTCTTCAGAATCAGTGTGTTTGGGGGGAAAATGTGACAAATAATTCCACACACACTGATGATATCAAGCAAGAAAAACACCCAGAGATATTAGATTCAGACAAACACACAGATGAAGACAACAGAAAGGTTTCCTCCATGCTGTTTAATATAGGGGCTTCTGGTCTTTCTTTATACAGTGTGGTGGGAGTGTGAATGGAGAAGTACCCTACTGATGTATTTCGCTGTACACACTACTATTGCCATTAAAATAGTTAATTTACATGACGTTATCTGTAGACATCAGTGATGTCAGTTTCCTATAAAGGCGTTGAATGTCCTTAATGGTAGGATGTCAAAGGACTTGACCTCTGTATACATTAATTATCATTACATAGGCTATGGAACACAGACAGTCAGACACGGAATAAAGCATATAATGACAATACACATTCAAATATTGACCAAAAAAAGCCAAACACCCCCCACCTCCTCCTGTCTTCCCCCAGAAATATTCAGCATTGTGTGTCTAAGGATATACGTAGTATATAATCACTCAGTCACCCCCTTCCACCCACATACTGTACACTGGCACAACCTCACACCACGGCAGGAAGTTCAGGTGTATTGTGGGACAGAAATGAAAAATGGGGTCACTGTGAGGCACAATGACGTTCTCCGGATAATGGCCTCCTTGGCATTGCGGTAACGTTGGAATGGGTTATGATAAAGTGCTGTATGGTAAAGACTGATTGGAGGATAGTCAGGCTAAACTTTGATTAAATCCATCCCACCCTGTCTCAAGCCTGCTGGAACTGATGCGTTTCAACCAGGAAGTTACTGGACAGTCAGAATCCTAAACACGGACACTGCAGTGTTTATTAGCCATCGAACAGGAAAATGTAACTGACAAAATGACTCCAAAGATGTGATTACGTTCACCAAACCCTATTAGGACGAGTAAGTGAAGACATGAAGGTGTAATGGAAGCCTGTTGGAAACACCAGCATACATTAAACACATAAAGCAAACAACAAACAGCTATTGAGTTCAGAGGCCCTAAAGACCAAAAAAATAAATAAATAAATAAAATAAAAATAAAAAAAATTGTAATCATGTGTGCAGAAGAGAAGAACTTATTCTTTTCTTGTGCACACAGATTCTTATTTTTACAACTTGCGAGAACAAGTAAAGACATTGTGTGTATGAGATAGCCTCCCGGCTAACATTGGCACATTTACAGTCATGTTTATCAAGGTTGCATTGTCCCTGAAACAAAAAAGATATTAAACCTGTGTGTGTGTTACTGTGTGTGTGTCTGTGAACAAGATATAAAACTTGGAGCCTCAAGATAACTTGTACACAAAAGCTATTGTGTCTACCTTAATAACTTCTACATGCAAAACAATTACTTGAATGCACATGATATTAAATAATTACTTGTGTATCTTGTGTGTACGAGATCGACATAACTTGCGCAAACACGATATCTTCTGCATAAAAGGCAAGAATTGTGAGCACAAGACAGTAAATGATAACGTGCAAACAAGTTATCATTTTGTGTGTACAAGTTATCTTGTGCAGCAATATAATAACTTGCAAACAAGGTAAAAAAATAAAAGTTATCTTTCAGGACTTTGGGGGCTCTGTTATTATTATTACAGTAATTATAATGTAGTACAGTTCAGTAATGAACTTAGCAGAAACTCACATACATTACCACATGATGCAGCTACAGTGTAGACTGTTGTGCATAGAGGTAAATGAAGGGGGTTGACATGATTTCTGCTACCCACAACAAGCCTGAACTCCTAAAGTAGAACCTCTTAATGCAGCATACGAGCTCATTAAATCCAGCCTTTCCTTTCCTCCATCACCCTTTGTTTGTTACGATAGCCTGTGTTTAGTGACAGCATGAGACAGACAGTAGTTATCATTCACATGACTTTCATCATTAGAGTATTTTGTTCCACAATACATTAATATTGAGAGGAGGAGGCCGCCTCCCACATTCTCTCACCTGTCCCCTCACAGGATTATATGGCTTTTTGCAAAACATAAAATAGTTTCAGCCTCCTATCCACTTTAGCTAAGCGGTTCATACAGTCAGGCGATGGGAACACAAGAAGTGCACAACTCAAGTTAATGAGGAAAGCTTATGGATGAGCAACTGTGACAAAGTGTAAGTGGAGAAGAGACAGTCCTGTGCGTCTCTAAGGCATTCATTCAATCTTTTCATGGATCTTGATGCATTTCTAATGGCCACTGCTGCTGCGGATCCTTCAGATCGAGGAAGTGAACACCAAACACAGACAGATTATCATGATTGTCGCTGACGTCTGACAATTACACCATTTGGCACTCTGCCACTGTGTGGTTTTACAGCTGCATTTAGACTTAAATGTCCATCATTTTCTATGGCCTTTGGATACATACTGTGGTCAAATGTAAAGAGCTGAGATCAGCAGCTCTTATCATGGATGAAAGGCAACTGCTTTACAGTATTCACAGAAATAATGACATGTATTATATGAGTATTTTTAAGGATCTACCTGAAATGTCTGCATTACCTTTTTACATTTCACCTGTTTCATTTTTGCCTTAAATGTTATCAGCTTTATGTTAAACTTTGCAGCAGAACAATCAGTCAGAACTCAGTGGACATACAACACTTTGGATACATGTACAATCTAAACTTCAAGTAATTGCTTCAAATTCATAAAGTGAACAATAGTGCAAATCATGTCAACCAAATGGTAAAAAAAAAAGATTCATGCTGCTCTTCACCAAAGAACTGTTCAGACTATTTTTGCTGGTTGTGTCAGGGTGTTGGCTCGTGAGTCTCTGACAGGTGAATTTTGATTTTACAGTTGCAGGCTGCTTGTTTGCCCTTATTACACATGACGTTCATCAGCACAAGATCAGCAAACAGAGGAAAATCGCCATCACTTTCATCAAAGTCCTCTCAAAAAGCCCACTGAAACAAAGAAAACACCCTGATCCTAAATGCGATTACAACCTAGATATCTTATCGATTTACATTTTGAGTGTCAACTAGCATGTAGTATTCCATGTCTGGAAATGTTTTACAGAATGATCTGTCAAACAAATAAAGTTTTTTTTTTTTTGCACTGACTGACTAACTTGTACAGTGGACTTAAAATACACACTACCAGAGTGACAGTTAAACTACACCACAACAGCATTAAGTTAGCAGAAATATACAGCACAGAGCACAGACTGAGCACAACTCGCTTCATTCAGATCTGCATCCAACCGAGCCAGTGGGTATCTACAAGCAAGTGTCCGATCATTAAACGACCTTCCTCATAGATTTTATGTATTAAAGAGGTGTGTAAAATGACATGAGAGTGACCCAAATTTAATATTTCAATAATTCAATAGTTCAGGGTGCAAGGATAAATCTTAAGACTGAGTTAAGGAAAAAGTCCACCCTAAAACATGACCACCTAAGACCATGTTGTTATTAAGCGCTCAAAACCTGGAACCCAGACTGAAAAAAAAAAAAAAACCCATAAAGAAAATGCATGAGTGGTGTTAAAGGAAGGAATAGCAACAGAACTTGCTTTTACATTTGGACTGTGTATGGATTAAACAAACAAGATTTAATTCAGTTAGTGAGCTTCGAGGTGCTGGCAGGTAGACAGAGATAGGATAGCTGTTTCTCTCTGCTTCCAGGCTTTGTGTTAAGCTAAGCCAATCACCTGCTCACTGTAGCTTCATATTTAGCATGCAAATATAAGAGTGGTGTCATCTTCTCATCTAACTAAGAACATAAGCGAATCTCCCAGAATGCTGAACTATTCCTTTTACGCTGAGAGAGACAGTGGTAGAGTAGAAAATATGGAGGCTGTAGCCCAGCAGGACGCTGTGCAGAGAGAAGATAAAGGGAAACCTCACTGTGAGGTTTGGTTGAGTTGAATAAATGAGTAGATTTCCAAAATAATGAAGTGGGGAACAACTTTTTGGATTCTCTGAATATGAGCTTTTGCATCTGAATTAGTTTTGTTTGGTTTCTACAAATGTAATCGGAGACTCTCAGTGGGTACAAACACATTGAGCACAGCCAGCTAGGTGGAGCCACCAGCTCTCATTCAATTCCCACTAGAAGCGACAAATCCCTCTCACCTTATTAAGGGGAAATTTTGACTCTTTTGGTGAGAATTGGGAAGATGGGAGATTAAGTCAGGCTGTCGTGGGTTCAAAGGCATGCTGGGGTTGAGGGGAACAAGAGAGCAGATTCTGCATCTTTAAAGAAGGGAGTCATGTTAATGAGAAGTTAATGTTAATATAAATGTATCTCTTGGCAGGGTAGAATGTCAAAGCAAAATCAAGTCTCTAGCAGCAAAATCTGATCTATATCGAAGAGCATCAATTGTGAATGAAGTAATTTTTTATCCTGTCTGATCTGCAAGTTTATTTTTATTTCTATCACAGCACAGTCTTAGTTAAGACACAAAGTTAGCCACAACAGGTAAAAAACTATGGACATTAAAGGAATAGTTTTGGGAAATACACTTGCCAAGAGTGTAATGTGTTAAGTTTAAAGCTAGAGCTAGGGTATCTATGTCACCCTCTTTTCTGTCTTCACGCTAAGCTAAGCTAAACTAAGCTAAGCTACACACCTGCTGGCTCCAGATTTGTTTGAGCCCACTACTGTTCACAGATCTTTTTACAGCAGCCATGAGAACTGCTCAAATGGAACCAAAAAAGACATGCCAGATCTCATCATCCAATATCCAGATAGGTGATTGTTTGGGCAGTTAACCAGTGTTCAGGCTGACTTTAGCCTTGCTAAAATGTAGACCCTCATTCATTTGAATTGAGGCCAATTCAGTGACACAGCATGAGTGCCAATGAAGAGGAATCAGACAAAAAACAAAACCAAAAAAACCCAGCTGCATTGACAAGTTACATGGTTACTGTGGTTTATGTTGAGATTGTCATGACAAAAGACGAAAACTCTTAATTTCCAGAGCAATATAATCCTCTCTCAGAGCAATATAAACTACTGGCCAGTGTTCTGAGGTCTGATAAGATCAGACCGGATTTCCTGGATTGTAGTTCATGCCTAACTGATATCTGAAACTGCAAGTTCCCACCAACACAGCCCCTTCCTTTCTTTAAATGCAGGGTTGTTTTAGATCTGCATGCCCAATTTATGGTGTTCTGACCCCCTCAGACTAAAGTTCAAACCACAACCAATTTTGCAGGCAACCAGTATGGTGTTAAAATCTGGTTTAATCTGCCCAGTGTCTGCCTGGCATGAACAGAAACAATGGAAGCAGCAGTAAACTGTGTTTGGCTTGATTGTTCTTCCCTCCAACATCTGGTTGTTGGAAATGTCTACACTTCCTGGAAGCCTTGCCTAGCATTGCCTGGTGGAGAAAGAAAACAAGGAAACGGATGGCTAGCTTAGCTGAACCGAAGCTGACGTTGCTAATATTATTTCTGATATAAACCTGATATGAAGAACTTTCTGTATATTCCGGCATGTTTCTACCTTTAGAATCAAGTTCTGTTTCTTGGTAGTAGATACACTCCATGTTTTCAGTCCCGAAAATGTCAACGACTCAAGCTCACAGGTACAGCCACAAGACACATGTGAATTCTGAATTAGGGTGGATTTGCCCTGACTCAGGTCAATGAGCAGAGAGTAGCTTGTCTACTGCAGACAATGAGACCAGTTGGTTATACATGTACACACTCTTATACTGTACATACACATACCAGATTTCAATTAAACATTCACCAACACAAGATAATTTGAACGTGTCAGAAGTGAGACTGGAAGGTAAACAGATCAATGAACCTTTAACATTTCCCTGCATTTAAAAACAAAACAATCAGCATTAAACATCCAAGCATATGTCATTCATTTCAATCAGTTAATTCAGTTCTGCACAAGCCAGCAGTGTTAGCAGACATCATGATAGCAACAGCAAGGACCAGTGGGTGAGAGACAGTAAGGAGCAGGACCAAACCGAACACAGTTTACCAGTCAGAGACCTTAGTCATAAATGCACATTTCATGTTCCTGATGCTCCCTTTAGCTATTAACCGTGGTGAGAAATGCAGGACAGAAAGATTTTTCTCTTCCTCCCGCAACACTACAGGTATCTTCCAACAAGCTTACGACCCAAACCTATGTAGGAGAGGTCATAGTTAAGGACCACAGAGGTGCTGAACAGATTCTCCTTTTATATCAGTGATCCGCCTAGGTCTCCCCCGCCTGCGGGGTAATGTCTCAACCCACCTCCTCTTCGCAGCGAGTGCAGTGCCACAGTGCAACAGCCACGCAGCAGTGACCCTATGTGATACATGGGCTGTCCACCACGGACTGGACCCCGGCAGAGCCATGCCACTGTTGGCACCACAGGGATGGCCACTGCTAGTAGATCGACCAAGAAGTGACGACTCCAGTAGCTTTTCTGAATTGTACCAGAGTCAGGTGGATCTCCATCCTCTGCTGTGGTGCCCCCTGTGGCACCCTGTTCTGTAGTTTCATCTTCATCATCGTCTTCACCATGGACCTCCACTACAGTGACACCAGCTATCTCCTCGTGGGAAGTAGATCTCCTTGGCTGGGAGGTATGAGGCTGTTCTACGCCTGATGATACTCCTGGGCAAGTTGGACTCTGCACCACAGCCTCTACCTGAGTTGATCCTAATGATAGACCAACTTCTTGTTGTCTGTCTTCCACACTGAGGTTTTCCACTGTTGTTCCACCCTGTCGGCCTTCTCCGCAGCATCCTCCAAATGTAAGTTCACCCTGCATCCCTGCTGATGTCTCTGCTATATCACACAGTTTCTCTGAAGTTGTCTCCTCCACTGCACTCTGAACTTTCACCTCATTTCCTCCCACTGAGCCCATCTGCATCGGCTGCCCTTCTTCTGCCAGTCTTATCACTGTTGTTTCCTCCTGCTTCTCTGTTGCTACAGCTTCCTTCTCTCTCTTTTCTTTCTCCTGCTTTTCCTCTTCCTCCACTTCCTCTTTCCCTCCACAAAGAGGACTTTCCATTGAACATGCCACAGTAGCAGAGCGTGGTAATGGGACCAACGGTGTTTTGGAGACTGGAATTGGCTCTGTGGCCGTACTCATGACCGTTGCTGTGGTTACTGAAGTAGTGGTGGTGATGGAGTCCAGCTCGTCCTCCCCCTCATCAGATATCCAGGTGGAGGTGGGACTGCAGGCCTGGGAGCGGAAAGTGCGTTGCTCTGCAATGGTATCCAGATCAGAGGGGTAACCTGCTGTTGCTGGGATGGGGCAGCTTTCTGTCTGAATGCCCATCTCTCGCAGGGGGTGCAGGTAGAGGTGATGGTGGGACAGGCATGGATGGCTCATACAGCCCACTCCACCCAGACCACAACGAAAGGGTGCCAGTCGGTCACCTGTGCACAGCTTCTCATAGGTGGAGGAGTGCGGCATAGTGTGGGGCACAGAGTGGGACAAATTGTGAGGGAAAGAATGAGGTAAAGTGTGGGAGAAAGTGTGAGGCAGAGAGTTGGGCAGTGAGTTAGGCAAAGAGTGGGGCAGAGAGGTTGGCAGAGAGTTGGGCAGAGAGTTAGGCAAAGAGTGGGGCAGAGAGGTTGGCAGAGAGTGGGCAAAGGCCTGTGTGTAGGAATTGAGTAAAGATGCTGTTTCTTCAGAGAGGAAGGCAGCCTCCAGAAGCAGGTCAGCCCGGCTGGGGACACTGCTCTCCCCACAACACACAAAGCCGCTGTCCTGTGTGCCGTCACCTGACAGACAAGGAAAGTCTGGACCATTACCATTCCGGTCTGCCAGTGCTTGATCACTCAGCTTAGTGTAGGTGGAGCTCCGGGTCAGAGAACGGGCTGGAGAACCATCACAGGAGCAAGAACCCCTCCCTCCTACTGCTGGTTTGGGTAATCCCCCTGGACTTTCCCCTGATACCGAGGCTGGTGCCGAACCCCCAACACGGGTCCGACAACCTGGTATGGCTTCCCCTTCCTTGGCTAATCCAGCCTGTGCTAATTCCATGTTAAGCAAAAGATTCTCAAGCTTGTGGTTCTGAGCGTTGATGTCCTGGAAGTACTTCTGGACCCCTACGTCCCCGCTGACCCCCCCAGCATCACTGAGCCTGGCACGAACAGTGTCCACAGCCTGTTTGAGCTGCTGGATCTCCTGACGTGCCTCCTTCAGTGCCAGCTGAGCCTCCACACGGTGACATTCCTCCTCAACCCAGTCCTCCTGCATCCTGTAAAGCTGGCCTCTCAGCTCATCTATCTCAGTGTCCCTAAGATGGCCAAAACAGAGAGGAGAAAAAGGGGAAGAGACCATTTGAGAAAGACCAAAAAGCAAATGGGAGAGAACAAAATAACAATCTTAGGGTAAGGGCAGGGTTAGAAACTGTAAGAAGTACTTAAGTAAAAACATGACAACAAGTCAGACCATAAAAAAACTGGCTTTCTGGCCAATATCCATCATTTCTCTGTCTATCTCATTATCTCACCTGTCTTGTAGAGTGTTGATCGTTTCCTTTAACCTGGCCCGCAGGTGTCGGATACACACCTCTTTCTGCTGCAGGGGTGTGAGGTACTGCTCCGGTGGAGGGGGCCGGATACCATGGTTATCCGTACATGAAGTGTACTTCTGATGACGTCTAAGACATGAGCATATGAAAGCTGTTTTTCCGAGTTCTTCAGAATTGGTTTCAACTCAGTGAGATGTTGGGCCTCAATGCTTTTCTACTGACCATAATGTATCTGTTGCACTGAGTAGTGAAAACTGTCAAGTGCAGAGGGGTGGTACTGACCACCTGACAGGTTGGTAATCTTGTTCAGTTATCCATTGAGCAGATAGTTCATGATTTAAATAAAACAATTTGCTGGTTTTAGGAAAATGTACTGTGTTTAGGCATAATTTAACATTTGAAAACTCCTGGTGTCATGTTAAATGAAAGACAGGGTTTTGCAGCACTCATATGAAAACATTTCAAACAATAATGAATGTAGCAAACCTGATAAACCTCTTGAGGGAAATGTTACACTATGTTCACAAGGTCATTGCTAACTTTATCCGAACTATTTGGTCCTGACAGGTGGTGTAACAGTGGGTTTTTAGAACTTTCTAGCTGAAAACATCATCAAACATTATGCTGATGAGATAAATCCGGCCAGTAAAACTTAAGACACTTGCGCTCTCCACAGAGCTAAGGGGAACTGCAGAGTTGGATGAGCTGGATGGGTTCATCGCTATGAGCAATACCTTTCACATAATACCAAGTCATTTGATCCACTACTGTGATAAAAATACTGACTAGAGCATCTTTAAAAAACTCTGGACACATGAGAAATCAAGCTGGGTAAATCATTTCGTTTGTGTTAAAAAAGAAACAGGAACAAGCTGACCTCGGAACTGCCACCAACATCTCGTTTTCAGTGACTTTAGCAACTGCAGACAGTTCAGTCTGATTATCAGGCTGATAAAACTGGTGAATAGAGATACATGTTGTCCAAAAAAAAAAAAAAAAAAAAAAAAAAGTTCTGATTTTCACTTGTGAGTCATACAAAGGTTCAGCTTTTATTAGTATCTTTCTCATTTGGTTTGAAATGACTGCAGTCAGTCATTCCAGGGAGTATGTTTTCATCTCCAGTACTAAACAGGCCATGCAGTTTCTGATACCTTACCCTTTGGTGGGGCTGCAGTCGCTGCCTTTACAAGAGCCTGAGTTGCTGCTGCTGCTGATGGAGGCGTTGCCATAGGGATCTCTATTACTGGGTGCAGCCGGTGTCCGCCTGGCACAAAGTGAGAGGACATGTTAATCTGTTCCTGGTAACACCATGAAACCACACTCCAGACAGCGAAGTTACAGTGAATTCTCTGAGCTGTTGAGCAAAACCATCATTACACTGTTCAAAATCAGAATAGACATGAATGAAGCAAACATCAATCCAGGTCCACTTACATGCCAATAGAACAGAGAAATGCATAAATATACACAGACACATTACAAATACGGAGGCCAAAGTCACTGATGACTGACAGCAGTTCTGCCTCAGAAACCAGGACACACACTCCTTTGGGCACAAACAGTGATGCTGCAGTTTTTTTGAAAAGAGAATGTGCCCTAAAAAAAAGAAGAAAAGGATAAAAGACTGAATGATATAATCACCACAAGCATTCCTCAAAAGAAATAAAGTGAGGATACTTTGCACTAAAGACTATGAAAAAAGAAAGAGAACAAACAAGGAGAAAAAGAAGAAGGGGGTAACAGTTCAGACTAGACATGATGCTATGGAAACAGTTCTCTCAGATGTTTTCCACAATATAACATCATGAAACATTCACAACAGCACAAAGAGTCTCATCATTCTCATGCTTCAGAGACAACACTGATCGGGAGGAAAGAAGAGGGACTCAGAACAGACCGAGAACGAGGGGTGGAGGGAGAGTTTGTTGATCGGCTGTGGCGATCCGGAGACTTGGTGGAAGTGTATCCTTTAGTTGGCGACTTGGTTGATGCATAGCCTTTAGTTGGACGCATTGAGACCATATAGCCTGTCTCCATGGGAACGTAGTCTAGCTCTATGAACCTGCAGTAGTCAAACCTGACCAGGCAGAGACAACAGGATGTTAAATCACAGAGGACAGCACAGGACCACACAAGAACGATACAATGTGCATGCTTTAAGTGTATGCACACTGTACTATTGAAGTAAGACAAAGCTGTCTGATATATACTGTACTGCCTTGGAATTCACCTAATTCATTCAGAACCTGAGCTGCAGGCAGGCACACGCTAAATATCAACAAGCACTCAAAAAAATGAAGGGGTCCACGAGAGGTAGCTCACTAAAAGCTTTACAAAAGCAGTCGTCAGGCTGCTCTCTTTGGCTTCCATATGAAACTATATGAAGTAATTTTCAGTCATGAGGCCTTTGCTGTGACAGAACACAAGCTCACAATCTGCATCATGAAACACAATTGACAAGAGATAAAATGTTTGGACACTCAAATGACTAGAGGAGCAGGGGAGCGGCAACAGCATGAGCATGTATTCATAAGAGCCTCCTCAACCACAGCATTTCACTCCAAACACTTCAGGCTGACATCACAAACACAATCAAGCATAAACTCAACTATTCATACATCTGATACAACCCAAAAGATTGTCACAATATAAGCATACAACATCTATCTTATCAGGACAAGTTATATTTGCTTGCTAAAATCCAGAAGGACAAACGGGTCGGTTTGTTAGTTAACACGATTTAGTCACACAATGCCAAAAAGATGTCCTTCTTCTTCTTCTATAGATTAACCATGGCTGAAAATAACTGATGAAGCTGCTCTCTGCTCCCTCCTCAACCCGTAACTCAGACAACTACATCCTTCTCTAAGAGGGCAGATTACAGTTCAGAACTTCTTAGCGACATTTTACTTGACAACAACATTTTGGTAAATTGGCCTATTGGCTTTTGTGCAGTGAGTAGATAAAAAGATCTGTATCATTTTCATATCTGTCTCTTCAATATGAGGCAGCCAGGAGGTGATCAGCTTACCTTAGCATACAGACTAGAGGCAGGGGGAAACAGCTAGCCTGGGTCACTCAAGTGAGGTTTTGAGATTTCAGCTAAAACATTGTTGGAGAATATGTATATGGACACATATGGAGCCTTTGTTTTTTCGTAGGCTATTGAGTTCAGAAGCTAGTGGAACGAAGGATAGCCCGGATGCGACGTCAGGACTTTGTCTCTCTTCCAACACACAACTGTGAGTGAGCCACACAAGCTGTTTCCCCGTTCTTTGTGTTTTTATGCCAAGCTGAGCTAACCGCCTGCTGACTCTAACTCCATACCACTCTAATTTTGTTCATTCAAATGAAATGAGAATAGTATCAACTGTCTCATCGAACTCTTGGCATGAAAGCAAATAAGTGTATTTCCAAAAATGCTGAACTATCTCTTTGAATTAGGCAACTGAGAAATTTGCAAAAAAAAACACCTCAGAGACAAAGTACAACCACAAACACTGAAATACTAATCTCAACAAAAGTGAAATAAACACAGTCTTTCACCTATAACCACTGCTACTATTCTGCTAAAGAAAATAAAGATGTTGAGTTTCACAGTTCAGTTACATTTGTGGTAGCGAGGAGAAGGAAAGGTGATCCGTGATGGGCAACTTGTGTCAAGACTTTCTTTACTGGTAATAAATATTGGAATGTCTTATAATCAGTGATTGAATGACCCACACCGAATGTTGTAATGACCTGTTTCTCTAAAAGGACATGACTGTTGCCCAATCACTGGCCTCTAAAGAGGCAAGAGGGAACAGGTAGGACCAATCAGAGCAGCCATGAGGGATTTTCACACAGGACACGATAACTCCACGCCATCGAGATGGACACACCCAACTCAGTGACTTAAAACTTAAACTTCAGCCTGCTGGAACTTTTTCACTACACAAGCCGTCTGATGTCCAACAGAAACAAGGGAATTATACGGTCAATAAGGGAAATAAAATTTAAAAAATTATAACTACTGAAAAAAAATTCAACTCAATCTTAAAAGTGAAAAGTTAAATAATAAAATGCACTGTTGCCCAGTTCAATACAATCATTGGTTTTGCAGCCTCATCCACTTCCTCACATGGTCTGTTACAACTGGTAGTGTATGGCATATGGTAAAGCTGTGTAAAGGCCATTACAGAGTCCGTTTCCTGACTTCATGACTTTTCTCCATTTGTGCTATGTTTACATTTTGTTGGAGCATTCAGCCATTGAGGAAAAGTAACATGGAGTGAGTTGAAATCTGAGGTCATAGATGGATGTGTGAGCAACAACAAATGAGCAAACTTGGCATGTTTATGATTTGCAACTGTTCCAACATTACTTTTATGACACACTAACACAATGATAGTATATAGTTCTCATTTCTCTGTGAAAACATATACATCTATTTATTCATCTATCTGTTACTCCAACTTCCTCAGTTTCTAGGAGGGGTCGTGCTAAGGAAACGTGTCCTGTGTGATACAAGGGAGGAGGCCAGATATTGACTACTCAGTAGTTTCATTGAAGATCAATATATGACAAAAGCCAAGACAGAACAGAAACAGGCAGAGGGAAGCGGCTGAAGCAGTGAGTCTGCAGAATACACAGTACAACAGTGTGTAAGGTTTGACAGTCTATCCTATCCATCTGCTGGGATGGACCTGTGTCTGGACTGTGGTTGGTGGGTGACAGTCTGGTGGAGGCAGTCATGGGTGGGAGCTGAGTGCTGTCCAGGAGCCAGGTGTTGGTTGGTGTTAGATGGTGGAGTATGGAAATGTGCTGTGGCTTTTTGTGGCTTTTTTTCTTTTCTTTTTTTTTTTTGGCTTTTTTTGTAGAGACAGAGACTTTGCTCAAGAAGCTGAATCATTTTAGACAAAGCAAAAAGTACTTTCAAGCAACGTCGATGTCTCACCAAGTCTTTGTGAAAAACATTGTGCTGCTGATCAAGCAGCTGTGGTCAACCAGTGATCATTTGTGTGATCACAGTATGCTTCCACAGCACAATGATAGCATTATTTCTACCGTGCACGTAGCCGCTAAACACAACTTCATGCTACGCACATCTGTACTGCTGTTTTTGATGCCAACTTCTAAGCACTGAGAGCTCTGGTGAACATCCCAGTGTTGTTTTCATGTTATTTATAGTGGGCTTTCTGAGGGATATTTGTTACATTTTAAACTCAATAAATCAATTTGCCAGGTCAGCATTGCAGTAATTCACCATTCACTAAACCCTGCCAATCATACCTTAGCAACTGCAAAACGACTGTCAAGCTCAGGCAGTGTGCATACGGGGCTGGAATGTTCGTGAGAATGATACTCTGTATTCAAAGGGTTTGGAGGACCATCTTTTTTTTTTTTTCTTAGCATTTCTAAGACTAAAAATGAAAGAGCAACATTGTAAGGAATGGACTAAAGAGTCTGTCTATCTGCTCTAATGTGAAATGCTTATTCCCAAAAAATTGGGACGTTGTGTAAATATAAATATAACAGAATGTGATCGTTTGCTAATCCTTTTTAACATATACTCAATTGGAAACAGTACGAAGACAATAGATTTAGCGTTCCACCTCATCAACTTCATTGATTTTGGCAAATATCTGCTGATTCTGAATGTGATGCAGTAACACGTTTCAAACAAGTTGGGGCAGGAGCAACTAAAGACTGGGAAAGCTGTGGAATGCTAATATTGTTAGCATGAATTCTGTGTTAACCAAAGCATGGAGCTAACGTTTGTTTAGTTAACTAGCTAGCTATAGCTTCTACTTTCCAGTGACCGTTTGCATTTCAGCCAGTGGCTAGAAAGATGGATTTTGATGGTAAATCTGCCACGTCATCATTATAAACAGCATCTTGTCAAGTATAGCAACAGCAACGAAAGAGGCGGAGCTTAGCAAATGGACAGAAGGTGAATGGAGGGAAAACTAGGTTAACTCTAACGCCCGGGCCACACTGCCTGCCTGAACAGCGTGTGCAAAGTGGAACCTCTTGCTTTTTATTTCAGCGTCCATGTTAAGAGCTCAGAGCAGCCACACGGGCCACGTGAGCAGCACTTCAGGCGCTGCTGCAGCTGTGTGTCATCTAGAGTTTCGGCCTGTCACCTATTTTTCTGGGTGATGTGTGTAGCTCTCAGCAAAAACAGACAGTAAAAATGATCTGCTGATAATCATATAGTCATCATACAGCAACATTACACCTTTAACTAAAATTTCAATGTCTGTATCTGTGAAATATATCACAGTCGTTGAAAAAAATCTGAATATTCTTGAAATTTATTTTTCACAATTGAGGACACAGTTGTTGTTTTTGCCTTAACTAAATATAGATGAAATTTATAATGAAATGAAATGATGCATTCTATCATTAATGGCCATTACCAAAGACAAGCTCAATGTAGAAGGATAGGACTGGCTGGAGCAGCTGTCTGTGTGGAGACCACACACATATGAGCTACAGCAGCTCAGCGAGGCAGCCGCATGCACAGAAAGAGGTAGGCAGTGTGGCTGGGGTGTGAGACAGGTAGCATAAATGTTGCCTTTGTGCTGTTGTTGGTCTTGCTTTAGTGGCTACGAAGCATGCTGGAGCTACAGCTACAGCTACGGAGCATGCTGTCTGAGACTGTAACTGAAGTGAGTCTCACGCAGGGGGCGCGGGCACAGGAATGGCCACCGGCGCTGTGGCCCCTGGCACAGCTGTCCCTGTCCCAGACGCCGGCTTGGGCACCGGGACGGGCGAGGACGCCAGTATTTGCTGCAAGCGGCGTTTGGGCTGCAGCACCTTCAGAGGGTTGAATCTGAGGAAAAGAGACGAGAGAGAGGAGGACACCACAGCTACAGATTGAACCGTCTGTAGCTACATATTACCACACCTATAAAACCACTACAACGGCTAAGCAGATGTCTTGGCTCCAGTTAAGGAAGGGGATTTATCTGTGACCACACTATGGCAGCAATATGTAGTAGAACTACTTAAGCAGTGATACTTCAGCTCACCAGCCAATATCAATGCCAAATAGGCTTTCCATAGTATTAAAACCGTGACTATGGAAAACTGGAACACAGATGTAAATCAGTGCCCAGCAATCACATTATATACATTAGGAAAACATACATTCTGTATACAACATGACTGCAGCATTTGCATTCCAAAGTAAGGCTCCCAGTCTAAGCCTAAGGCTTAATGGATCGGACAAAGTCATCACTGGTCCCTTTACACAATGAAACTTCAATAACAGGCTGTGTCCTGTAAACAGGCCAAGGAGCTCCAGTAGCTGTAGGAGAGAACACATTATACTCGATAAACTGTGTTCAGGTTGTGGTAAACTTGCTGTTGGTCACCGTGCAGGAGGTGGCTGACTGCATCTAGTTTATTTTAAGTCCATCTTCTTGTCAACAGTACTGTGGCTCCTCCATCAGGTTCATTAGAACTAACTGAAAAAGGTACAGAAACAAATTGGGGTAAAATGCTGACACAACTGTGACTGCAGCAGAGAGGGAGAGAGAAGGAACGAGCTGAGTCAGAGATGAGGGTGCCATGCTCCAATGTGACACCCTTTAGAGAGGGTTTTCAGGTTATTCATTAAAAAAAACAGATCACATGCTAATGCTTTACATATGAGTTATAAGCAGAAGTAGAATAACTCTTCGGCTGTGAAAAATCTGTTCAGTCATTCAGAGTAAAGACACTAATTAAGTTATTAATAAAGGGTGTAGAATCTCACTTTCTAATAAGCCAAGAAGTCTGAAGTTAAAGATGTTGATATGTCAATAATATGAAGGGTCACTTTCTATGAAGCCCACAACAGAACATAGTGAGCTGTCTGTATTTAGTTATTGTTAATAACTTTGCTCTTCAGTACTCTTCCAGCTAGAGGAGGATAAACCTCAGCCAGAGAGATGTTTTTTGAAATGGATAATAACATAATAATAATTAACATATAAAGCTTTAGTTAATGATTTGTTAACCATTAATGAAGACACTGGTTAGAGCTCATTAAACCTTTAACTGGGCCCTAATTAGAAAGTGGTACAGAGTTGGCTTAAGAGTTCTTCAAAAAGCTGGCTGCATTGGAGGAAAGCTGTGCTCACAGAGTGTTAAGTTTAGAAATAATTATGCTGCACACACACACACACACACATACACAGAGCACACACAATAGGCTTGTAGACAGTGCTCAAAGGTCGTGTCACAGGGTTTCAATTCTTCATCTGACATGGAGCAACATGACTGATCTGCAGAAAAATGAGACACTCAACAAAGGCTGAGGGAAGGAGGAGAAAATGTGAGGAATTGGGATGAATTACTACACTTGTGGCATCAGTGCAGCTCCATCTGGGCCTGTATTTATCAAGTGTCTCAGAATCACACTGAAAGTCAACCTAAGGCTGTAAACACTCCTACTTGAGAGTGAGGCTTGAGAGTCATTTAATTTACAATGTTTCATATGCTGACAGCATGCAGAAGGACTCCAGAGAGAGAGAGAGTGACATCGCTCCTCCACACACACTCTAACTTATGTGTCCTTACAGGTGGGAAATATTTAGCTGTAACAATTAGTTCGTAACAATACGAACAATATGTGGCAACCTGTTAAGTGAATGTGTGCATTATCAGAGGCACTGTGAAAGCTTTCAAAGTTTGATTTATTACTGTAGTAATTGTGGTTGTTATAGATCCAAATCATCACTACTGCAAAGCTACATTTTCCCTGTTGCTGTAAGTTTGGGGGGGACCTTTTGATTTGGGGAAAGCATGTGTTCCCTTTGGGATCCTGCACAAGCATTTTCTGCCTCCTTGTTAAATCCTCACTATCTGCAGAGATAGGAGCTATTTCCAAACTTAAGGCATTTGATAAAGTTGGTTTATTGCTAGTACCAAAAGTAGGACCAAAGTTGCATCATGGGGAATTTGTGGCCTGTTAGAGCTGATCAGAGACACTTGATAAATACTCTAATCTAGTCCCCTCACACAGCAATATGCAATAATGATGTTAAAGCTTTTCTCCTGTAAAGTTGCTTATCCCCGGCATTCTGTTCAATTGTGGTTGTCTTACACTTCTTGCACTGAATACACCAGCACTGACATCAAAAAACAGGTAACAGGTCGTCACCGGATACGTACCGGCGAGAACCCAACCCAGACCTCCGATTGGCTGGAGCAGGGGCAGACATGGGGCCAGACAGCCTCTTGTGGAACCTTTAGCTTCTTCTGTCCTCAATTTGTCTCTCCGTTCTGCAGCTCAACACCAAGAGCCTGGAGGAAAACACAGACATGACCAGTGAGTGAACACATGACAGACACACCCAGAAAGAAGAGAGGGGGAGAGAGCAGCCAGGAAAACACACACACACACACACACACACACACACACACACACACACACACACACACACACACACACACACACACACACACACACACAGTACTTAGACCACCTTTGGGGTCGAATGGAAAAACACGCCACTTTTGGGGACACCCACATTTTTGCTGTTCTGTCATGGTTTAGAGAGAAGATGCCATCATTTTCAGATGTGGAAGGATGCCCACAATACAAAAATCACTTGTTTTTTTTGATTAAAGCTTCTTTTTTCCAGTATGATTTTTTACCTTGAGATTGGGGACAAATGATATTTTAGCAACCTTTGGGGACTTGGGCTATACACAAACTCTGATAGAAGTCATCTTTGGGGTCGTTTCTTCCAAGGCAGAGATTCCACACCTTGAGATGTGTCTAGTCCCCCATTTAGGGGAGTCATTTGATTTGGAGGTTGGAGATTCTTGAAATTATGTCAATACTAACTGAATTAACACAAAACATGTGAGGACAGTTGAATATATTACAAGTAAATGTTCCAACCAATGAGAATGGGACCCACACACAGGTGCAAAACACAGGGAATAAAGTCTGAAGAGAATCACGTTTGTTGCAGCTTCACTGATCTTTTATTAACAAAAAGATCAATTATTACAAAAAAAATGGAAACAGAAAGAGACACAGGGCTCTATTTTCGACTCCGCCGCCGGCGGAGCGCAGGCTGCGCCATCGGCGCAGTAGTATTTTCGACCGGCGCAGGCAGGCGCACTTGGTATTTTGGTAAACCCAGGCGTTCAGAGGTGCGCAGGATGGGCGTTGCAGTGCAGTAGGGGGGAGGTGTCGCCATAATGAGCCGGCGGATTGGAATTTTTGACCATTTTGGTCTGCGCCGGCAGCGTAAAAGTGCGCTGAAAGCTCACCACCTCAGACCTGGTCAACTCTGTGCGCCAGCAGCATAAGTGGAGTCATTCGCTCACCTCACAGTCAGGTTTCCACAGTGTCTGGCATTTCACTGCGATCAATAATTAGCAACAGCCGCAATTCAATGCAACTATCTGAGTCAGCACATACAGTCAGACCTAAATTTCTATATTTTGATCGGTATCTCACCTGACCACATCGAAAGCGCGTTCGGCATGCGTAATGGTCACTCAACCTGACCGAATGTACACAGGTGAAACAGAGATGTCTGGTGATCTGTGACTCAAATTGCCTGGTGACAAACGTGTATGCCACTTTCCCCGGTTCTAGCATCCCTGCAGTCTTTCAGGGGGGCACCCCTCTGGATGGGTGGCTGCTAGGTGATAATGGCTATCCACTGAAAATGTGGTTGATGTCGCCATATATCACACCGTCAACAAGGCGGCAGCGTGGTTTTAACGGTGTTTTCAGCAGTGCTCGGTCAGTCATCGAATGCACACTGCGATCAATAATTAGCAACAGCCACGATTCAATGCAGCTATTTAAGTCAGCACATACAGTCAGACCTAAATGTAGATATTTTGATCAGTATCTCATCTGACCACATCGCACGCACGTTGGGCACACGTAATGTTCACTCGCCCTGACCGAATGTACACAGGTGAAACAGGGATGCGAACTAATCGATTAACGTCGCTGTGCCAACCAGAAACAGCCGTGGCGTCCTACAGAGCAGATATACTGCATCTATCTCAGAGCACTGAGAGACAGAGAGAGACAGACACACGGAAAAAAACGTAAATGATGATCATTGTCCGCTATTACCCACGTCATTTCATTCCAAATACAAATGTTATCATTGTAATGCTTAACGTTATCTACAAAGATGGAGTACATCATTGCTTTGAGGAGGATGAGGAGGAGGCCGAGGATTTACCATCCAAGGACCTCATATTTAGACACCAGAATCAGAAATCCTTTATTTATCCCAGAGGGGAAATTGTTTTTGTTGCAGTGCTCCTTACAAGAATAGAATTAGAATAAAATTAGAAAATAGTAAATTGTAACTTCTGTTGTGTGTTTTCGTGGGGACATTCATGTGTTTGGACAGCTTTAACACTAACACATAATAACCTATCCATACTACTGGGGACACTCCACACTCATACACATACTATATGATCCAAACTGGGGACACTCATGTAGGGCTGGGCGATATGGCTGAAAACTCTATTGAGATATAAGTGTTTTATATCGGTCGATATCGATAATTATTGATATTTTTTATGACCTGTTTAAAATAAGGACCAGGAGAAAAATACATTCAATTTAAACATTTTTATTTTAAATTGAACCTTCCTCTGATTATAATCCCCTCAGCTATCAAGGCAGAAAGGAAAGGAAATGTCAACACAACCATGGAAAACACTCAAATAATAAATGCAAAAAAAGAGTAAAAATGTAAACAGAGAGAAACCTGAGAACTTTTTTCCTGCAGGTTTAGTGCAGAAAGTTCACAAGCTGATTCACCTTCTGGTGAATAAAATGTTTTCAGATATGTGCAGTGTTTTGTAAACATAGCAGAAACTGAGGTAGACTTGACATCAGTAACATACAAACAAACAAACAAACAAACATGATGACAGCACAGTAACACTGACTGAACTATAAAACCAGCCTAGACATAAGAACAACTTTAGTCACTCTTCTTCCTCTAAACATACATGAACTATTCAGTTATATTTTTATTATAAGAGATGTTTATAACCTGGCTTCTCCTCAGAGCTCAGTGAAGCGTGTCTTTAGCTATATGATATGCCGCTGCCTCCGTTACGTCTTCGTGCCTTTTAGATGATTTGTCATCAGGCACTGAAGCAGATACCTCTGCATGGCGGTCAGCTGCTTGTCGGTGCTGCTGCGGTTGGCGGACGTTTGTGCTCCAAAGAGTGAGCGTGGCTAAGGTGGTTAAACAAGTTTGTGGTATTACCGGTCTTAGTGGGGACGAAAGTCTTGCATAAGTTACAGACCACATTGGTCTGACTACGGTCCAACTTATAAAATCCAAAAAACTCCATACTGAGCTGACTTTCCCTGTTTTATCGACAGTTTCTTCGCTCGCTGCAGCGCTCACTTTCTGTTTCTCATCTCACTCCTCGCGGAGCAACAAACACGTGACAACGACACGGCGCAACCGAACTTGATAATGTTACATGATTGGCGTGTTAGCGTGTCTCTCTCACTGATTAGCGATTACTACCTACGTTGCTCGGTTACCTGAGAGCGAGTGCCTTTGTTCATGCAACTAACTTTGCTTCAAAACTTCAGGTTTCTTCTGATGAAGAAAAAAAAAATTATCGAATGTTTTATCGAACGCATTTTATATTGATATTGATGGCGTGTCTATCGCGAGACATATCGGCCCAGCCCTACACTCATGTGTTTGGACTGCTTTAACACTGATACATAATCCTATCCATACTACTGGGGACACTCCACACTCATACACATACTATATGATCCAAACTGGGGACACTCATGTGTTTGGACGGCTTTAACACTAATACATAATAACCTATCCATACTACTGGGGACACTCCACACTCATACACATACTATATGATCCAAACTGGGGACGTTTATCTGTTTGGACCATTAATATATGTAAGCAAGCCTATAATAACAAGTTAACACAGACTATCACTACCTGGCCAAGACAAACACACAGGACTAGCTTTGTATGTAGAGGAAGATACTACACACATGGTAAATAGTACTTTTGCAGTACTACAGGAGAGCGCAATGTAGGTTGGACTTGTACTCTCTTTTGTTTATTACGTGCAGAACATGATATTATTAGCAACACCTGTGCTCACCGTGCTTTGATGATATAAAGTCTGTATAGAATGGCTCATAGAATTAGTAGGTTCAGAGCACCGATTAACTTAGTCACATCAAATATAAGCTTGCTGTAGTTAAAATATTCTGGTGTTAAATGCCCAATGTGATCAGAATACCTTGCTCTCTCTGTAGTTAACATGTGGGATTTGATAACTGTTAGCCTGGCGAAAATATTCAGTCAGCTTGACCTTAACTGTTTGGTCTAACAATTTACTATGATTTTACAGTTATTAAACCAATGTTCTTGTGATTGAATAATGTAATCTATCAAGCAAATTCAGAAATCTAATCATCACAAACTCACCTTGTGTCGCACCGTTCTACATAGTGGGAGATCTGACTCTTGTGGCAGTAGAGTGCTGACTGTCAAATCACAGTTCCGACTCGGAAACTTGGAGAAAAAGTGTCTTGAATCCATTGTGAATCCATCGTAAATCAGTTTTCTGACATCACATTACAATGGTAGCACTCTTGGAGGAGCATATCTTAAATAGTAAATCAACAACTAAAAAGAATTCAAGTATATTTGCCCGTATTTATTTCTAGTTATGCATACTTTCATATAAGTAAAACTTTTTCTGTATGTAAACTTATATGCCACTAGTATGATTAGGAGGCTTGTAAAGATTATTTCTTTTCTCTGTTGTACATTTCAGTTTATACTGAAATGTACAACAGAGAAAAGAAAGTTTATGAAATTTCCCCTCCGGGGGACTAATAAAGGCTTTCTGATTCTGAAGGGGGTAGGATGTATTTGTAGACTACACAAACATCAGCCAATTTGTATTTGGCTAGTCAGTGGAATATGTTTTCTGTTATAAAAGGACCAGATAAGATGTATAATGGCAACTGTTCCCCTTCACATAGTTTTCTCTCCCTTTTTTGTTTTAAGGAAACTAAAGCAAAACAAGAGGGAAAAAAAAATCTAAATTGAAAAACACCTTGGCACCCATAGAGGTATTCAACCCCAATTTTTTTCAATAGCTTTACTATAAAATACACAACATACACAATAAAATTTAAGTCATTTAGTTGAAACAACAGACAACTAGAATAAAGTCAGTATCCCTAGCTAATATTATGTGCTAACTTTGTTGTTTGTGGTGAAATTCTTAATGAATAAGAGTAGTCTACTGGCGAAAGACATTTAAAAACAGACATTATTTATACAGCTATACTATACATGATGTATAGGATTGCATTTTGCTTGCTGATAACCTTAAAAGCAATAGCTTTGTTATATTTAACAAGGAGTGGAGACACACTTTTATCAGAAAATGTATCATCAAATTGGGGACATGTGCATGATGTAGTACCATACACTTCCACCAGGGGCAGTGTGCAGAATTATACACAGATTGAGTGGGGGTTGGGGGGGGCACACACTCTCACACACGAAATCTAAAAAAAGTCAGTTTTGGGGACAGTGGCGATTTTAAGACAGAAATGCATGTTGGAGCTTGTAGAATACGATTATAATGAAATCTAAATGGGGACGGTAATTTTTGTCCCCATTTGCAAAGCCGTCCCCAATCAACTGGTGTGTATTCTGAAAAATGTCCCCAATTTTTGGTTAAGTCAACGCACACACACACACACACACACACACACACACACACACACACACACACACAGACAAGGGATGAGTTTGCGTTTGGCTCTGGATACCTCAGCATGGTGCTGCTGACTCAAGCTGACACTTAGCTGGCATAGGGAGAACAGCAGGATTCAGAAGCCAATCACCTCCCAGCCATGTGCGAGAAATAACCAATCATCACTCACCCGTCTCACCTCAGGCCAAATATCAGTGAGATTGGCAGAAGAGAGCAAAAGTAACTGACAGCTGCATCAGCATCTGTATGTGAAGACAGATATCTGTGTGTTTAGTAAAGAGTGTGTGTTCATGTGTGTGACCTCATGTGAAAGGTCCTGTGTGCCTCTTTGAGTACTCGGACACACACGTTTGTGTGGATGCAGCGAGATGAGGACAGAGTGCCTCTTAAAGATTTAATCATTACCCCCACGAGTGACCCAGCAAAGCTCAGCCTGGCATTACGTTGCTGGAAAGGCCAAATGCAAATTGTGAGACAGAGACACAGAGAGACACAGAGCTAGAAGGAAAAAGCACATAGAGGAGAAAAGAGGAGGCTTATTTGCATCAATAATACATCACACACAACTTAGCAGGCTCTAGAGTGCCAGTTTGTGTACTGTATGTATGTAAATGCAAGGCATCTGCTGTAAGTCACCTTCCTGCTGTAACACCTGCTGTGCTGGCTCCTCCAACACAGACTGACTCAAAAAACCTCCTGCCGGTCCTCTCTCGTCCTGTCAGTGAATGAGGAATGAGTAGATGGATGAATACAAATAAAGCTTTATATCGTTATCTCATTTCACTAACGGGCTATTCATTCAAATCCTCTTAATACTGCAAAGCTACCTCCTACCTCCTCTGCTGTCTATCACTCCACGCTTTGATTGGATGCTGAGGAATGACTAGATGCTGGATGGGAACTTTTGTGTGCATGTCTCCACATGAATGTTGCATCGCATTCAAGTGCTTGTTTTAAAGTGAAATTCAACTAATCATAGGGAGTACCCATGTACACAGCCTGTGAAAAACACTGCATATTGTTGTCACGTCTATGTATAGATCCTGTTTTCCAAACTGGACATGTGGAGTAATTAAACTGCATTATGGGAAGTGTAGGATCCACAGGTTTTGAGGCAGTGTGCAAAATTCCCTCTGATGATTGGGGGTGGAGTCCTGTGCCATCCATGGTACGTTCAAAACAGAGCAGACCTTCGTCAGCCACACATTCCAAGTATCTATAACACAGCATAATAATCCAGCCTATATGGTGAGGTTTAAATGTATTTGTTAGTTTATGTATATTTATTTTTTCTGTATATTTATGGCTTTTTAACATTATCAGCAACCTTGGCCAGCAGCTGCATCACCAGTCATCAGATGCCTTTTCTGTGCTGCTCCTCAGCTGGGATTTTCGGACGGTCCTATAGGTGTGACTCACTGAGATCACTCCCCCAGACCGCCCATGTTTTTGATCACTGTTTGGAAGCTTGACCTGTTTTAAGGGCTACAAAGCCCAATATCCTGACTATTCCTTTCATCTGCCTGTGCAGAGAACACACTGAACTCCAATGAACTGTTGTTAGCTGATGATGTATTATGGAGGACAAGGATCCACATCCACACACGCACGCACGCACGCACGCACGCACGCACGCACGCACGCACGCACGCACGCATGCACGCACCCTGAGGTTTCATTTCTCTATGAGATAGATCTATCCTTAAAATGATTAAAGCTCTGGGCACTTCTGTATACGACTGTTATCTCCTGCCTTATTCTACTATTATTAAAGTCCTCATCAGACACTCATGTGCAGACTCACTATGAACAATCCAAATACTCTTGAAGCAGTTGAAACAATAGAAACAATATCAGCCTCAGACCAGTGTTACTGTACAGCAGTTAAATTAAACCATGGACCAGTTTCTATCTAACACTATTCAGACAGAGTGGAAACACAGGTCTCTGTATATTTTTGCAATATATTTTGCTAGATTACTTAATTAATTTTATTTAAGACTAAATTTAAACAATGAAACTGTTTGATTTACTTAGTACATTTGGACTAATGGAGTTTAAAATGGACATTGTGTTTTCTGCTTCATGTATGGTTGACTGAAAGTAATTCACACTGATCTGTTTTGGTCAAACAGGCCACAGTCATAGAACGTGTTTGAATTCAGAGTAATTGGTTAATTTAAGCGAAGTGGATTATATAATCTGTGTTATTCGTTTGAATTTATTAAGTTAATTGACTTCATTTCAGCACATGCAGTTCAGAGTGACACACAATGGGACACAGTGTCCAAGTCTGCATGGCAGCTCATATTTATCAAAATTTAAATGAGCAATGTTTTTACATTCATGCTAATATATATTTTAAAATCTATAACAAAAAATCAAATTGTGTAATTTTAATGTAAACTATGAAAGGGAAACTTTTTCTCAGGCAGCCAAATGTCTTTGTTGGAGTAGTGGATTTGGTCCATGTACCGCTATTTGCCAATCAATTTATAGACTGACCTGTTATAGAAAACATTATTTTTACAGTTTGCAGATGTAACACTGGGTTTCAGCAGCTCTGCTCACTCTACACAGCACCTCTACTGTGATACTGCAACAAAAAAACAAAACAAAACAAAACAAAACAAAGCAAAAAGCGTATGGGGCTCTTCCACACATAAATGTGCACATGGACACACAGATGTCAGGCAGGTTTGAGTGCTGCACGTGTTTTGTACCTAATTAAACCCACAGTAAACAGACCTAATGCCTCCAAATCCTGTTAAATTAGGTGTCTTTCAGATTCAGTCTGCTTAATCAGTAAGGTAAACGATAAGGTGACGTAACAAATGATCTGCATTGTCACGACCAAAGAGTGAATCAAACACAGGGAGCAGAGAAGATGAATCGGTACAAACCTGCAGCCATTTAAATGCAATTGGTTGGTGGGACTGTTTAGATCAAAGCCTCAGGGAACAGGATGCTTTGGAGATGATCAAGAAACAAATGAATACTTTTCACATGGGCACACATACAAATACATGCACACGCAGACAAAGACAGAATAAAATCAACATCACGTTTACAATTTTTCCCTATAGTTTGACAGGCTCTGGAAAGCAGCATCTTCTCTGGCCGCTGCCACAACAGATCAAACCACATCACAGCACATCATCCAGGATTTATTAAGTTAGGCCTGTTATGTAACACCATCCCCAGCCACAGACAGACAGTGAGGTCGACACGCAAGCAGCTTCTGTGCTGACAAGACAGAAACACAGAGCAGGTAGAGAAAAGAGATGGAGGGCGAGAGAGGGGACAAAGAGGATTGGATGGAGTGGTGAAAGTACAGGAGAGAAGAAGAGGGATAAGCCAATGAGATGACAGGAAGGGGCGGCACATATCAGGGACCTTGTGAAGGTGAGAAAGTGGAGAGAGACGGGACGAGTAGGAGTAAGTGAGGGAGGGATGCTGCATAGATAAAGGATAGACAGCATTATTTTGCGAAGTGTGATATATGGACACACATGGCACTGTGACAGGGTGGGGAAAGAGGGGGTGTGTATGTGTGTGTGGGAAAGTGTGACTCACACTGGCTATGCTCAAGAGTCTCCTTGAACATCCTATGCATTCCTAACTGACAAACAGAGGTTTACAGACTGTTAGACAGCCCTGGGGTCGACAACACTGAGTCACCGCCGTTCCCGGGAATGCATTCAGCACTGCATGTTTGTGTGTTGAACGTTCCTCATCCAAAGCCCCCTGGTCCTTTTCAACACGACTGTCTGGTGTTTGCACACTAATCAGTGAGCGGCACTGAATCATGGAAACATTTTTCTTTCTTTTCCGACCATGTGTGCAATCTATCCCTCTGTGTTGATGTTAAGTCATGCAAAGGTCAACATAATGCTAAGTCAGGCTGCTGTGGAAAGCTGTACACCAGCAGCCTGTCAACAGTCAAAATGTCACTCGAAAATGCACCTCTAAGGAATAATTTGACACGTTATGATAACACCTGCTGTTACAGTTGTGGAACTTATACAATGCAGGAGTTGACCGAAAAGTTAATTATTGGGATCATACTTTCATAATTAATGACCTCTTCATTAGCTCAAATAATAAATGAGAAGTAGTGACATGCAACTTGTGTCCCCCTGGTCTAAGTAAGGTTAGTTAAGCTGGTACTACATACAAGCTGGCAGCATTTCTATTCCTGTACACAATGTCCCAAACTCCATAAACTGAGAAGTTTTCATATGATTTAAATAATACATCTCTCTCTGTCTGACTAGATGATGACTCACTCTCTCATCTATAGACTGCACACTGAGCAGCTTTATTAACACGCTGCCTGGGAAATACACAAGTGTGACTTGTCATTTGAGTACTAGAAATACTGAAAAGTGGAAATTTAGAATTGTGACGCTTTTGTGTACTTGAATAGTTTACATGAAGTTAGTTCATTAACATAAATGAAAAGGCTTCAGAGGCTACTGTAATACTAACAACCTGTAATACTAACAACCTGTTGTGACCATGTTTTTTGTTAGCTGTAGCCAGGTTTGGTCCCTGAAGTCTTCAGCAATTCTAAAGGAAGGAAACAAGACACATGGGAGTCCTCTGTTTCATATTAAACACAGGTCACAGAGTGTTTGAGAAGACTACAGGACAAAACACATGTGAGCTTGTAGGTCGCCAGGATGTCTTCTTCTGACATGTCACAGTAGTAACAGCACAGGTGTTGAGTTGGGCGGTATCCAAATTTTGATACCGTCAAACCTTCCCCACATTTTCCTGGGGCATACAGTATTACCGTGACTAATCAAAAATCACTTTGCAGGGCAGCGTGACATGCGCGCAGTTCAGATGGTCAATGCTCACGCGAAGAAGCACCAGTCCTAACTTGTAGCATACCAGACTGACGGGGATAAACTCAGTTAAAAGCCTCTACCAAGCACTGCCACCCAAACGAAACATAATTCATACCCCAAGAAATGATATGCGCATGTAATGAAAACAAACTAGTGCACGTCAAAGGTACAGCACCTGCTGATTTCACCACTTCACGCAAGCCACAAAACCCCGGTATCATATGAAAGCAGAGAGTCTGATGACGAGGAAGATGTCTGCCTCCTCACTGTGCGACGAAAACTCGGCGAGCTAGCAGCCAAAGAGTAGCAGAAAAAAACTTCGCTAAATTACTGTATATAAGTATGTTTTAGCCCGAAAAAACGCTGCTAATGTCTCCCCCTATGACTCTGTGTTAGTTTGAGATCAATCACGAAGGTCCTGCTAGTTTAAATAAAAAGGAGGGGGTTTCTAGTGGAGGGAGCGCTCTTCATGCGATAACTTATCTCTGGGCTTACTTCCTTCTGGATCGTCATTGGTGTTTCTATGGTGAATGTGGGCGGGTCGCTGAGCTATTGACCGGCGTAAACACGCAGTTAGTTTCACCGCTGCGTCTCATGAATGAGCAGAGCGCTCACAGAGGACTCTGCTGAGCAGCCCGAAGTGTTATTTTACTGTTTCATTTGCATTTCGTCCTTTTATACCAGCTAAGAACAATAGCAAGCTGAAAAAAGGCTAAAAATTTGTTTTCAACAGAGGAGTTTCTCCGTGTGCTTGGACGAGATAATGGTACTATCAGCGCTTGGACATAC
Organism: Chaetodon trifascialis; assembly: GCF_039877785.1. Lineage (NCBI taxonomy): Eukaryota > Metazoa > Chordata > Actinopteri > Chaetodontiformes > Chaetodontidae > Chaetodon > Chaetodon trifascialis. Next base: position 24,985,096 of record NC_092063.1, read on the forward strand.
AGGTTCTTTTTTTTTTTTAGCATGTACTTTTGCACAGTCACCTTTTCCTCGAGTAAAAATTCAACCAGATACATTGAACAGAGTGGACGTCATTTTTGTTATGACGATGCTACAATTATGTTAGACCCCTATAGACCTATATGCGCAGCATTTTTTTTTTCTTTTAACAAATAATACCATGGGATACCTTATTAACGGATTACCGCCCAACCCTAACAACCCTAACAGGTGTTGCATTAATGAATGCTCTGTTTCCAGTAAGCCATGACAGTGTGACAGTGAACCAACAAACCCAGAAAGTGAAGCAGCTAAATGGAATTCAGCAATTATTTATGTTATGTTATTCATCTGTACCTTTCCTACTGTGACATGTCAAAATGTCTTCTGTGAAAAAGGCCTATTGTGTCTCCTACTCACAAGATTATTTTGCCAGTGACTGCAAACACAGCCCTTATAAATATGTGATCAAGGATCTTTTGTGACAAAGCAACACATTTCACTCAGTGTTTCATTTGACTCCTTCTCCTTTTCACTCATGTATTGAGTTTAGGCCAGCAGAAACATCAAATATGAATATAACTCCTCATCAGTCTAACTTGCATCATCCTAAAAACAACTTTTCAGTCTCCACATAATTGGTTTGTCAGTGTTCTATACATCGCTGTAGCAGCTACCAGTCTCCCACCAAACATGTATGGCAGAAGCTCAGGCTGCCACTGATAGTGCTGCCTCCTGGCTGGTAGCTAGCAGCAGAAGTGCTGTCTTCCTCCACTCACCCTGGGCTACCAAGCCAGAATGGGCCCCTGAGGCCAGAGGGCAGAAAACACCCAGTGCAACGATGGTTTATCACCCATCAGCCACAAGGGGTAACTAATGAGCCCACACTCAAAAGCGAAGTTGAACAAGTTTATCAGAATGGCTTTCAGGCAGGTTCAAACAGGGCTAGTGTCTAGTCTGGCACTGCATCTTTACAGTACTATCCCCTGCCAGGATGACAAAGACAGAGCTGCCAGGTGGCGCTGACTGGTAGTATTTGAGCACCAGTTGCCCACTCAGTCACATCATTCCAGTGATCTACACTGTGGACGTTCACTGTGCTCATGTCTTTGAAAAGTGAAGGCTTGACACTTTGGTCAAAGATAATTAAAAAAATTCCTTCCAACCAGACTACACATAGATATAGATACCACTACCACTACTACCAACTCATGTGTGTTTGTGTAGTTTGTCCGTTTCCAGGTGCCAATGATGGAGAGGAGGTCATGTGACTCAGGTCTGTTTGGCAACATATGAAGTTGTTCAACATCCTCCGACATATATTTTCTAGCCCTACCGTAATTTTACTATGTTGGTCTATTCTGTATCAACGACATGTATTGCATATCTCGCTCTTCCTGAAATTTCTTACATGTTTTTCGAGTTTAAATTTTTTTGAGGGGAGCCTTTCCTTATCTGAATGAAGGATGTAAAGACAGAGGGTGTTATATACTGCATGCTGCACAGACTGTAAATGGTTACATTTAAATTTCATCAAAAGTGCGTTATCAAGCTTTACAAGGTTATTGCTGCTCGTTCAATCATTCATGCACACACCGATGGCAGCGAGCTACCATGCAAGGCAAATTTGTGATATTGCAAGGCATGCACACATGTTGTGTTTTGTCCAGCAAGCAAAAACTGCCTTTTAGTAAGCAGATAAAGAACTTGTGCTAAATCACATAAACATACTGTCCCCACAATGGACCACTCTATTTGGTTTTGAACAGTTCATGTGCAATATATACAGATAATTATTGACACTGCAGTGAAAGGCTGTATTTAACCATTTAATTTTGTCGACACAGTGAAATGCTTACTCTGCCAATAGATAAAGGCTCCAAAGTGACTACACCACATGAGCAGGAAACTACAAACCACCTGAGCAGGCTAGACAGCAACACAATTAGTAGTGACATTTTACTTTAAGCCTCTATTGCTCCATGGACATGCATGTGATCCAAAAACGAAAGTGCAATAGTGTGAAGCAGGGTATTTCTGATGAAGAATGAAGTATATACTCATGCATTCATCCAATCCCTCCTCAGTAAATGCAGGTTGAAAATAAAATGACTTTAGGTTTTCATAGTATACACAGATCAAGCCAATCCTGCAGAGTCACCCTACTGCGGCAGTGGATGCAGACCAGCTTAGTTAAGATCCAGTAGAACACAGCAATAAAGCTACAGCACAGCTCTTACTGGACCATCGATCAACACAACGCTTAAGGCAGAGGGTGGAAGGGAAAAAAGAGGGAGAGGAAAACAGCAAATTTTCCTGAAACTTGAAAAAAATATCCTGAATAATTAACTAAATTTTCGTGTTTATTGGCTTGAAATAACTTCACACAACTCATTTATCTGAGACGACTGGGAATCTCATAATCTTAATGAGGTCAAAAGCCCAAAATATCTTTCATCATGGGTTTGACATTAGTGAGCCAAGCAGCAGCGATTAAAAGCCCACCAGAGTCCTGCAGCCTAAGTGATCATGCTAATAGTCTGTGTGAAGTATTTTTCTCAGAGGCAAGACAGGCAGAGAGCAGTGATACAAACAGGAAATCAATATTCACAATCACGGTAATACAATGTGGGAGGAGACTGACGACTATATGCATTAATCTCTTCAGTCCGTCCACATTAGACTCCATTCAGGATAAAGATGCACTCATAAGATGAAGTCTGCAGTAAATCTTTATTTAGCCTTTTCTTTATATTGAAAATAATACCATATCCTCATGTTGAACATGATATAGCAAACAGGTGCCTATTTACTCGTCAAGCACACACAGACCAACACTGACTTCTACTTCAAGTCGTGTTTCTGGCCATTTGATGAACAGAAGACCAAAGTTGACTCTCTGGTAGCTCTGTTTTGGTCTTTAAAATATGTCTTGCTATATGCCTTTAGCTGCTAGTCTAGCTAAGTCTAGCCATGGTGATCACCAGCTTGTCACTAACTTTGACTGTTGGTTCTATTGTTTGGTGCTTTATCAGAGAAAACAGCTGGAAATTAGGTTGATGAAAATGGTAACTCTAAACCAAAACTGTGAGGTTGCAGACTGTAAAAGTAAGATGCTAAAAAGCTCTGTTAAGATGAAGGGAACTATAAAGTCTAGTCATAATTGGTTTGTCACTTTCAATGAAAGTGACCCCTTTCAGATATTAACATAAAAGGTGAAATTGTGTGTTGTGGTTCTGTTGCCTCTCGGAGCCTCCAAGAGGCAACAGAAACAAGAATCTGTTACTGCCAAAAATCTGTTATTGCAGGTATATACAAGAGTCACAGAAAATATGAAAAAGACTTTTCTCTGATCTCTTTTAACTGTGAAATACTGTATAATTTGACCTCACCAGGCCCTGAGAAACTCTTCAAATGAAACAGTGTGTGAACAGAATGTCCCTCTATGGATGACCAGTTCATAACTCATAGACATATAAAACCTGTCACAAGGGGTCACAAACAGACACGGCTTCTGTTTAGAAGCCAATAACTTTGAGGACCACTGCCCTATACAGTGAACAGTAACTAAACATCTAATCTCATTAAGCTCACTGCTATTTTCAAATGTCTGGTGCACTCATACAAACTTGTCCTTCTCCCCTCACACTACTCAGCTATTAGTAACACTATCTCCAATAACGTATAGTGTAAACAACTGAGGGTCAAAATGACATACTTTGCCACTCATACAGGCAAAAACCACTTAGATGGAAATGCTGTTTCCTCCCCTGCAGCAAGAGCAGCCATGGAGTTAAATGGTGTGATCAGCACTAGCAAGACAGTCCAGACGAGACAGATAGCTGCATGCTCTGCACACAAGAGGAATGAAAAACAACAATCAGGAGACATTCAAGATTTTTCCCAAATAAAGAGTTGAAATGAACTCTTGCATACAGTCCTGTGAGATCACTCCTGTGGTGGTTGCACTCTTAAGGATCAATAACTCTGTTTGTGGTTATAATCATCATAGAATAGAATTCTATTTCTGCTTAATAGAATTAAGGCAGAATTAGAGATTTTCCCACCACAGGCGCATCTCAGCACACGCCATGCGGTGAAAATGACTGCCAAGTCACCATGACGACGGTCACTCCGCCACTTGTGTGGAACAGGAGCAAAAGGAGAGCCGCCACTGGCTGAGAGCGCTGAGGAGCAGGATGGAGGAGCCTATGCTGACAAGATGGCCATGCTGCAAATGGCAAAAGTGACCTGCACCAAAGGACAATAAAAATGTCTTTGTCTTTGTGGTCAAAGCGTGTTTCTGCTCTATACGCTCTTGCATTTCAAACACTGTGCAGCCTGTATCTGGGCTCACAAATAAAAAAAGATTCACATGCATGGAAGGATTACTTAACAGGACTGTAGGTCCCAGGCCAGGGGACCAAAGGCACTGATACAATTACAAAGCGGTGCAAAGTGACTACAAAGGCACTCAAAACAACTACAAAGAGTTGTAAATGACTACAAAATGACTGAAAACAGATACAAAGAGACACAAAATGATGACCAGGTGACACAAAACAACAAAAAAATGTTAAATGACTTCAAAGGGACACAAACTAACTACCAAGGTGCAAAATTACTACAAACAGGCTGACAACAGCGACTTAAATGATCAAATAGATATAAAATGACAACAAAGTCACACAAAGTGAGTATAAATGGACCCAGAATGACCACAAACTCTCTCTATCAGCCTGGTATTTTGCTTCTATCTTTGAATGGGGTGAGGGTCTTTTAACATCTTTGTGCTTAGAGGACCATTTTGTCATAATTCATCTGCATTCATATGTATTCATTTGAGTGTCTTTTGTAGTGCATCTAAATATTTTGTGATGTACATTATAAGACCATCAGTCTCAGCTGTCAAAATAAATCCTGCATCTTGTACCAAGGTTATTCAGGAAGATTTGAGAATCTGCAGCCAAACTCAGGGCCACACTACAATACATCCATTCATTTTTGACTGTGCACTGGGCTCTTCCATTAACAAACAGGCTTCTAGGCTTTCATATTACAAACGTGGAAGAAAAATGCCAGTAAATTCAATGAACACTGAGTTAACCCCATACAGCCTCATGGAAATTAGATGACGCTTCAATATCGTTAGAGTGATCAGTCGCAGCGTTTGAAAGCCACACGAAAGGAGCTGTGCCTCTGCTATCTCTCAGTTGGGACGTGCGCTCCTGAAATACAGAAATGCTGCAAGGTCAAACTGCAGCGCCAGGCAACCTGTCACGACTTCGCTTCCTACAAACATGAATGTCACTTCCTTTGGGTCGCAGTTCCTCCATGCAGGGTCAGGGGAGCAGCCGTGACCGTTTCAGTTCACCAAGATAACGATTAAATATCTAGCCTGTTATGACGCTGAAACCGGTGGACAACTTGCATTTGACGCCCAAAGGCCCCGGGGGGGTTACACGCTCAAAAATGGGCGCACAGGACGCACAAGACGCGCACACATCTGCCGGAGCGCACTGCGCAGCATCCATCAGCTGCACCATAATAAACAGACAGGAAATAGCCTGAGCCTTGCGGATTTCAAACACCAAGCTGCACACATTTCCTGCACGGAAACTCCATTCATGTATTATTGATCCTTGATGCACACACACTCTACACTCCACAGGCTCATCCGCAAAATGTCAGCTCTGCCGCGGCCGCTGGCTCTGATGCTTTCAATGACAAACTCAGGCCTCGCTTACCTGTGCCCCCTTCCCGTAGCACCGTTAGTCCTTTCGATGTTCCATCGGCTCGGTTTTCATCGTTTCCGTGCAGTTCTGCGCCCAGAGCTCCGCTGGATGGAGCGGCGATCCTGGCTCACACACCCGGGGAGGAGGGGAGGGGGGAGGCTGGGCCAGGGGATGCAGGAGGTGCGCTGGATGGCTGCCGCGTGAGGATAGGCACAAGGGTACATGGATGGAAGCAGCTGCGTCACGTTACGTCGAATTACATTTATTTATTTATCTATTTTTAAAGGAAAACACCGCTGAATTTGTTGAAGTAGGCTGCTTTGGTCTGCAGAGGATGACTGTAAAGCTCAGTGCAAGCTGCAGCTCTGCTAAGCTCTGGAACGTTACTTTTCTCCTCACAGAGAAAGCTGAAGTGGCTCATTGTAGGGATGAAGTTCCGGTTCAGGATAAACATTAACATGAATTAATGCAAGATGCAGCTTAAAATGAACTCCTGAGGCTCATTAACCCAATTAAATGATGACAGGACACATTCATTTTTGTGGCTCTAAATAAATAAATAAAATGCATCCAAAACCTGTGCTGAATCTGCAGAGATACTCAAGGTTCTCTGAAAGCAGAACAGCACCTGCTCTTTGACAGTTTTACACATTGTCGTGGTAATAGTCTAATGGTCTTTTGGTGTCTAAATATTTTGTATCTAGCAGGTGCCACCTCCCAAATGAGGGGAGATTGTTTACGACATGTTTAAGTTCAACCTTTCACATCGTGGTGAAGTGAAAGACTAAGTGGGCAGTCACGTTGTATCTGATTTTGATAACATCATTGGAAATAGATTTTGTTGATTGTTTGGTCATGCAGCAACCTGTCAATGTTTGCATCTGACTTCCAGTTTGATAAAGACATTATTGAGACTAGGTTCTACTTTCAGAGAAGCTGATCAAAGTCAACCTCGTACTGGACATCACATTTGTCAAGTGCTCACTCATGGGGGAATTGGGTCTCTGTAGATTAAGGAGTATGGTCCTGACCTGCTCTGTATGAAACCTGTCCTGAGACAACTTCTGTTTTGATTTGGTTTCTGGCATCATTATTTCCGTGACTGACACAAGTATAGAAATACTGTTACATGTAAAAGTCCTGCATTGAACATTTTTCTCAAGTTAAAGTTCAAAAGTATTATTAGCACAATTTACCTAAAGTGTCAAAGTCAAAGCACTCATAATGTACAACACCTTTCATGCAAAGATGCAGCTCAGTGCGTTTTACAAATCAGAAATGACAACAACAACAAATAAACAAATTTGTGAATACAATAAAGCCAACAGGAAAAACTATATAAAGGTAAAAATATAAGAGCTGACAAGGTTAGATTACGTCTATGCTGTAATTAAATTAAAAAAAAAATCATGTTATTTGGGAATTGTAAAAGGAACTAAAGCACTAATACAGGTAGACGGGGTTAACATTGTAAGGGTTCATGAAAATAAATTTCTTGGGGTAACTGTGGACGAAAAAATAACATGGAAATCTCACATAAAACATCCATCCATCCATTTTCTATGCCGCTTATCCCTTTCGGGGTCGCGGGGGGCCGGAGCCTATCTCGGCTGTCAGCGGGCGAGAGGCGGGGTACACCCTGGACCGGTCGCCAGCCGATCGCAGGGCACAAACACACAACCATTCACACTCACACTCACACCTAGGGGCAATTTACAGTAACTAATCAACCTAATGAGCATGTTTTTGGTCTGTGGGAGGAAGCCGGAGTGCCCGGAGAGAACCCACGCATGCACGGGAAGAACATGCAAACTTCACACAGAAAGGCCCGACCCGGGAATCAAACCTGCGACCTTCTTGCTGTGAGGCACGCGCACTACCTGCTTTCTTTTCACATTCTTTACAGTTCAATGATACTACCATGCTTAAATTACTGTGCAGAGATTTGGGGCAATACTTACAAATGTACATTACAACCACTGTTTATACTGCAAAAAAGAGCCATAAGGATAATTCACAACACTGGTTATAGACAACACACAAATCCTTTATTCTTAAAATCAAAAACACTGAAACTCACAGATCTGGTTCATTTTCAAACAGCACAAATCATGTACAGAGTAATAAACAACCTACTCCCAGGAAATATTCAAAAACCGTTTTATCAAAGGGAAGGGGGATATAATTTGAGGGGGAAAATGAATTTAAAACACCTTTGTGCTCGCACAACTTTAAAAACTTTTTGTATCTCTATATGTGGAGTGAAACTGTGGAACAGACTGACGGGGGAGCTAAGGCGATGTCCAAGCATTAGCATGTTCAAACAGCGGTACAAACATATGGTATTCACGAGGTACAGGGAATAAGAAGGGTATGATGATCATTAGGGTTCTCACATATTTACATGTTTATTTATTTAATTTATTTGCTATTGTTGGCATTGCTTATTTATTTTATTTATTTGCTATTGTTGGCATAGGCAAATATGCTTAGTTACTGTATGTGAAGTAGGTGATTAAAAAAAAACAAAAAAACAAACGGGTTACACAGGAAGTATACGGTATGATCATTAAGTGGAGAAGGGGTAGGATTAAATAAGCTAATGCTTCTTGCTACTCCCTTTTTGAACATGTTATGTTAATATTGTTCCAATGGCTCTCAATTAAGTGTTTTCATTTGTTCATTTGTTTTTGTTTTAGCTATTTTTTGTACTATTCTCACATGTTTGAAATAAAGCCTTCATTCATTCATTCAATTAGACACAGCAGTGCTTTGAGACAAATGCTAACACCACTATGCTAACACATTCACAATGATCATGTTAACATGCTGATGTTAAGCAGGTATAATGTTTACCATGTTCACCATCTTAGTTTAGCATGTCAGCATGCTAACATTTACTAATTAGCACTAAACACAAATTACAGCTGAGGCTGGTGGGAATGTCTTAGTTTTGCAGGTATCAAGTCATAAACCACAGAATTGGACACTGGAATTCTGACCTGATGATGGCGCTTGATTAAATGTTACAGGGTTTTGGTGATCCTTAGTTATTGCAATACATCCTTAGGAGGCCATGAATGTCTGAGCAATATGTAATTTCAATCAATCAAACAGTGTTTGAGAGATTTCACAAAACACAAATGTGAACCTCATGGTGTCGCTAGAGGAAAAGTCCTTAAGGCCATTAGGGTTCATCCTCTAAGATCCACAAATGTCTGTACGAACATGCAGTGAGGAATGCACAGACTCGTGTTTCGGGGAAACTGAACAACCATCAAACAAACGCATGGCTCAACAGAGAAGGACCAACCCCTCAGATCAAGACTCAGCAGTTTACAGACACCTGAAAGACAAAGACACTCATCTGAGGACAACGCCGTACATATTTTGGACACTGTTCTGCTGAAAAAGGAGTGAAGGAAGCTGTTAAGTTAAGAAACCAACACACAACAGAGGTGGAGGTCTATGACACCACTGATTACCACCTAGACTGAGTGCTTTCATCCCTTCCCAGCAGATTCAATAACCTTTCACAGTTGGCCTGATGTGGCGACTTTAATAACTGTCATTCACACAGCCAGCCACACTCAAGTGGTTTCAATGACTGTGATAACAGCCCCACACAAGTTAAATACCTGGAACTCTCCACTGAAGAAGCTCTTCGGATGAGTGACAAAACATTTCCAGGCTTCCACAGTTAATACTGACAAGCAAGTGTGATGTAGTTTGTGATGCACAGACAACAAACAGCAGAACAGTTTCAGAACATTTACTTTTTTATTATTTCAAATAATTTATTACACACTCAAAGTTTGTTTCAAAGCATGGATGAACTCCATAAAGTGTAAAGGTGCTCATAAATTAAAGGATATTTAACATGAAACTAATTCTATAAACTATGGAAATAAAAGTGCTTTTAAGCACACTGAAAAAACAAGCAAATTATGACTGAAAAGGGTCACCTCTAAAGACTTGTATACAAAATTATAAAGGATATAAACTCAAAAATATTTAACAAATGTAAACTCAAAGAATGGATGAACTCCAGAAACTATACCAACAAAAATGTTCTTATATTCACTCTAACACTTCAACAGGCAAATTATGTCTTGACTGATACACTTTTATCAATTGCACATACAAGAATGCTACAGAGAATGTTCAAGGATATTTAAGAAATATTATATGGTGGATAATATATATAAAAACGATTTAGGATAGACTTATTTGCTTGATACACATTTGATGATCAGAGTGAATGGTGGATAATATTTCTTGCAATAAAAACGATTTAGGAAACTATCTGTGGACTTTGATTCTTTGAAACAAAATGTCGCATCATCCTCTGGACACACACAAGTGGTAAGAGGTGCACTTGCCCTCTGAAATGATACTTTGTATCACATAACATAACGTTAAGCAATCATCTCACTTCCCTCCACTGATTAGACCGAATATAACAGCTGCGGCCGACCGAGCTGCCGGTCCTGTGGCCAGAGCTGGTTACCTTGGCAACGCGTCACAACGAGAGACATTAAATGGTCCACTCAGCCCTTTCTTGCGAAAAACTTACGATTTTAACCGTAAAAAACAACATTAACGTATTAATAATTGATTTAATATTTCTTTCTTTCTTTAGTGACTAGGGCTGGGCCGATAAAACGATAGCGATATGTCTCGCGATAGACACGTCATCAATATCAATATAAAATGCGTTCGATAAAGTGTTCGATATATATATTTTTTTCCGTCGGAAGAAACCTGAAGTTGCGAAGCGAGGTTGGTTGCATGAACAAAGGCACTTGCTCTCAGGTAACTGAGTAACGTAGGGAGTAATCACTAATCAGTGAGAGAGACGCTAACACGCCAATCATGTTACAGTATCAAGTTCGGTTGTGCCATGTCGTTGTCACGTGTTTGTTGCTCTGCGAGGAGTGAGATGAGAAATAGAAAGTGAGTCCTGCAGCGAGCAAAGAAATTGTCGATAAAACAGGGAAAGTCAGCTCACCAGTATGGAGTTTTTTGGATTTTATCAGTCGGACCGTAGTCAGACCAATGTGGTCTGTAACTTATGCAAGACTGTCGTCCCCACCAAGACTGGTAATACCACAAACTTGTTTAACCACCTTAGCCGCGCTCACTCTTTGGAGCGCAGCCGTATTCGCCAACGTCCACCAACATCTACAACCGCAGCACCACCGCACAAGCAGCTGACCACCATGCAGAGGTATCTGCTTCAGTGCCTGATGACAAATCATCTAAAAGGCACGAAGACATAACCGAGGCAGCGGCATATCATATAGTTAAAGACATGCTTCACTGAGCACTGTGGAGAAGCCAGGTTATAAACATCTCTTACACATGCTTTGTTTTTTTTTAAACACACTTGCAATAAAAATATAATTGAATAGTTCATGTATGTTTAGAGTAAGAAGAGTGACTAAAGTTGTTCATATGTCTAGGCTGGTTTTATAGTTTAATCAGTGTTACTGTACTGTCTATCATGTTTGTTTGTTTGTATGTTACAGATGTCAAGTCTACCTCAGTTTCTGCTATGTTTACAAAACACTGCACATATTAAAAAACATTTTATTCAGCAGAAGGTGAATCAGCTTATGAACTTTCTGCACTAAACCTGCAGAAAAAAAGTTCTCAGGTTTCTTTCTGTTTATATTTTTACACTTTTTTTTTTTTACATTTATTATTTGAGTGTTTTCCATGGTTGTGTTGACATTTCCTTTCTGCCTTGATAGCTGAGGGGATTATAATCAGAGGAAGGTTAAATTTAAAATAAAAATATTTAAATTGAATGTATTTTTCTCCCGATCCTTATTTTAAATAGGTCATAAAAAATATCAATAATTATCGATATCGACCAATATAAAACACTTATATCGCAATAGAGTTTTCAGCCATATTGCCCAGCCCTATTAGTGACCATGGTATGAGCGGGATAATGCCCTTCGAGGTGCCCATTATCAGAAATGAATGGACTTCGCGGAATGGACTTCATCCATCCAAACAATGGATGAAACAAACAAACAAACAAACAAACAAACAAACAAACAAACAAACAAACAATGCTCTTATAGTCACTCCAAGACTTCAAGAATTATGACTTGAAGAATCAACTCTAATAAATTGCACATACAAAAATGCTACAAAGCAAACAATGACTATATAACAAGGATATTGGATTAGAGCAAATTATGACCAAGACACAACTGGATTAACTATACCCTCTACAAACAAAAGTGCTTTTATGGATACTGTATGTACCACTACAAAATTAAAAGATTGAAGTTCTTGTAGTTTTGTCCTTATCTCAAATAACAAAAGATGAATAGTTGTTTCTGGCATTTCTATTTACCTTCAAAATTGACGCAGCATTAAGATTTGACTCGTCTGGACTTCCTAATAGCAAATTCAAATTCAAATTGGATTGTGGAAGTTGTGGAATAAGCTAAGGAGTCCACTCCAGAACCATGGCTAAACTCAGACGCAGTAGCCTACTTATGCTGGCAAAAATAGAGTTCATATTCATGTATCTGAAACATCCTGTGTTTAAGAGATAATTAAAATGAACGTTACAATGCGTCCAATAACGTCCAATATTAGGTGATGCACAATACTAACTTTAATTCATTTGACACTTTAATGGCTGAGATGAGAAGACGTACTTCTATATTTGGCTTTCTTTTTATCTCCTTCCTTTCACCGTTTTCGACTCTGTGCACCAGAGGGTTTAGACCGCTTCATTTTGGGAATCAACCTAGGTGGTGAAGCTTGATTAAGGCAGCAGTTGAGCGCTTGCCAAACGTAACGCAACGCAACTAGAGCACGCACGCGAACTACCCCCGCCCCCAAGTAACGTGCGGTGACAAGTAAACGTGTGGCTGAGGGGCGCTTTACGATGGTCATGTTTAATAATTCCATGAGTAATGGTTAAGGGCGACAAAAAGCAAGGCTGACACTAGAGGGCGCCCCCAACACATTTGTTGCGTTAGGCAATCGCCTAGATCGCCTACAGCAATCGCAGGCCCAGATTAGTATTATATTTTCACTTTTATATTATATGTGAACTGATTAATCTGTGTGTGTGTGTGTGTGTGTGTGTGTGTGTGTGTGTGTGTGTGTGTGTGTGTGTGTGTGTGTGTGTGTGTGTGTGTGTGTTGGGGGGTGGGGGGACAGATCTGTGCAGACTGTTGTTCCGGAAATGGAAATTCGAGATGTTTGGAAGAGGCTCAAAATTTCTAAGGACGTGTAGTCATTTGAAAATACACAGTTTTTTTGGTTGTTGTGCTTGTGTTTACAGCTTCAACTCACAACATCAGAGCCAATAATGACCTCTCCATGGAGGTCAATGGCAATAGGTCTGCAGTAAAGTTGACCCTGCTGGAAACAGCAGTAGCAAAGAAAAGCAAAAAATAAAAAAAACTAAATGGAAAACATTTGCAATAGAACTGAGGATGGTGCATGTATCAGCGCAGTCATGTCAGTGTTTGATGTCTTGCCCAACCCTGTGTGTGGACTATTGGAAGTACACTGTCACAGAGAGCACATGTGGAAATAAAGAAATGATAAATGACTGGATGTACAAATATCAATATAAAAAGTCTGTCTCTGTATTTCTTTGATGATGGGATTCTGTATCAAAAACTGCCATCTCCATATTCTATATAAGTTAGTGTTCAGTACAGAGACAACATGAACGGTCATGTCTGACTGTCCTGTTCCATTGCCTGTAATGCTAACCCTTCTCCAGCAGAGGGGACTAAATCATTACTTTTTCCAGGTGGTCTGCATCATGTCCACTTTATCAATGGACTAAGACACGTGTTTTTTTTTTTTTTTAAGTAAGCATTTAACATATGCTGTTGATCATCTTTGCATACGAAAAATCTGGAGGTTCTGATGTTCAGCTTAAACCTTCAAACACTGTACATGTTCAACAGTCTACATAGTATGTTAGAATCTTATTTACTGATTTTAAAAGGCATTAAACACACTGATCTCTTCAAAGGGCTGATGAATTTAAGTGGTAATCTTAACACAGGTGCAACACAAGGTTCCAATTTTATTGCCTTTGCTGTTTTCTAGCAACACACAACACCCTCCTGATAAACTGCAATCTTTGACAATCACTGCATCCACTGCAGAAATTCAGTGCTTTTGAATATCTTGGAACGTTGATCGATGGCCACATTAACTTCACAGAGAATACTGACTGCACGTACGCAAGACACACAGAGATTCTTTCCACTTAGGAAGGGAATTGATTTAAATGTTAGTAAGCAAACTCTGGAAATGGAGTCTCATACTTTCGGTGATGTCGTATGAAGATGTGAATGTCAGGAATGAACTGACATTGCAGACAATTGTAAATAAAGCTTGTAAATTATAAGGACGCTCGTGATGCAACTATGAGAGAAATATGAATTAAATAAATAACAGAGGAGAGCTTTCCAGATCCTCTTCATCCTTCTCACTCACACTTCGAGCTTTCACCCTCATGGAGTCTCTATAGACAAGTAAGAGCCACCAAAACTGTGGACAGCAAGCCTTTCTTGCCAAATGAAATTAGGATGCTGAAAGTCTACATCAATCCATCTTTATCTTTGCTGCATTTTAAATCACGCTGTTCGTTGATATAGTGAGCTGCTGTTTGTCCTCATCTGTTCCGTATTTTTGAAACTATGTGGTGAAGGTTAGGCTAACCAATTACCTAACTAACAATATATAGTTTGTTTATGTTGTGGCTGTTCAGACTCCAGGAATCTGAAGTTTCATGTTCCTCCACTTTGTATTCTTGACTTGTACTCAATCACTATAATATGAACACACAGTACACAGGCAAATTGGATTTCCCAGAATGAATTATACTGAACCACTCAACCAATATTGAGAAAAAATCAGTGTATTTTAAGCAAAACATGAATATAATTCTTATGGAAAGGGAAAAGAGATTGCAAATCCAACCATGAATTTCTTTCTGAAAAAGTCAGTCTGATTTCTCTTTCACTCACACATTTCACATTTGCTTTATCTCCTGCTGGTGTATGCTGCTGTCATACTTGTTACTAACCAACACTGTTTCATATCTCATTTTAAAATGTGTTTTCATGGTTATCTGTCATTTGTCTGAAAAGTCAGGAAATTGTCACTTAAAGGAAAATGCACTAATAAGCTTCTCTGTCTACCATCTTGAATATGACCACCTCAAGAAAAGCAGAACGGTGCAGCTAACAATTCACCAGTCATGTTCAACAAAGACAGTGAGCTGATCTTCATACCACGACAAGCTTTCACTGCCACTCATTATGCTGCTCGCTTTGCTCCTTCCTGTTGAGTCCTTATTACAATGTGGTGATGACACCTCTGGTTTTATGGATCACTTTTCTCAATAATATGTGTCTGTCGGATTGCACTGCACTCTCTAACACCCACAGTAAACTGCTTTAGCAGCTAGCATAGAAAAATATCAAGATGCATAACTGCTTTATACTAACAGGAAATTATACAATATGTGCAACGTCCCAAACTGAGACTTTAGAAGGTCACTATGAGGTAACCACCCTGAACAGAAAGCAAAATGTCTTTCTTAAGATTGATTACTTATGTGTGTGTTCCACCATATTTTTGGGGCTACGTATATAAACTACCATGCACAGTTTGTTAGGCCTTTGTGCATTGCACTGTGGGAGAAAAGCATCCATGGACAGCTGACGTCAAGCGTTGACTACATTTCATGGCTTTATCGCAGAGATTTCACGACAGTGTCAGTGTAAATTTGAACGCTCCTCACTATGGACTCTTTCATCCAGACTGTCCAGCTGTCTCTTCAGCAGAAAATATTCCCATAAAAATTGTAGACAGTTAACTCTGGCTGATTATGTATTCAAGTCCACTGGTAACTGATTCTGAAAAGAGATGTTGAATTTTCAAAAGCTTTTTTAAAAACACTGTGAGCAACACAAGTGAAAAATGTAATCATCCACAAATCTACAAAACCTGGGCAAAAAAAATCCAAACTTCATAGATACTGCCGCTGACTGTGGAGAAAATAGTGATTGCAGGAGTAATTTGGGTGAACTGACCCACAACACAATAATATCCCCAAATATTATGTCTGTGCCATTGTCAAAATCTTTATTAGCTAAATTAATTTTTTCAATTGTTTTTGTCCAAACACTGAAATCCTACCCAGATGTAATGATGATTCATGAATCTACAGTAACTTGTGGTACAATAACATTTGTCCTCTTTAGATCCTGCTGCCTTATTTACTTTAATGATTAGAGAGGTTGTGTCCTGTACATGTGAACACATCCACATGTACAATAACACCACTGCTGCAAATACTGTGAGACTTTAATTTATGAGTTGACCTCGTGATTCTGTAGCATGCACAGCAACCATTCAGCTACCAGGGTGCTCCAAAGATATACAGCATGGCAATGGAAACAGCCAGTTTTACTCAATTAACAGGAAGTAGAGCATTTGTCTGGGGCTGTTTTCAGATTAATACACGTTTAGTGCACTCTTGGGTATTTTTGGCAGCAGGAAATAAAATATCTTTTGTTTATGCACTCTCAGTTGCAACTGCTAATGATAGCCAATAATAGGGGTGATGGGGCTGAGCCTATAACCCATGCTCTTCTTTCTTCTCCTCCTCCCCATCATAGTATGACAATACTGACATTATAGCATCTTCCTTCTTCATTTGCCTTTAATATATTCAATCATGATTTGGTGTTCAGCTGCAGCTATATAACTAGAGCGGGCCAAGAGGTGATGTGCTGATCTTTAGGCTGTACAATTTGGCTTGAGAAATGGTATTGATCCAGAGGTCAAGTCAAGTTAGTTTTATTTATACAGCCCAATATAGCAAATCCCAAATTTGCATAAAAGGGATTTACAATCTGTACAGCATATGACCCCCACAGAAGCCGCAGAACAACAAACAACCCAAGAAACAAAAATAGAAAACAAACAATGTGCAGCTGTTATTTACAAGTGATTACATGACCCTCAACCATAAATTATTAATTTATACGATGGGGTAACGGTGACTCAGAAGGTAGAGCGGGTCGTTCCCTAATCAGAAGGTTGGTGGTTCCATCCTCAGCTCCTCCAGTCTGCATGTCGATGTGTAGGCAAGATAATGAACCCCAAAATGCTGTGAGTTTGTGTGTGAATGGGTTAATGTGGCATGTATTGTAGATCACTTACGAGGGGTTACATGGAAATATTGTGACTAATGTGAAAAAATGGAAATTATAATTTAATAATACATATACAAATACATATTCACATATTTACATTCAGGATGAAGGTACACAAAAAAATACAATTAGAAACTGATGTGAGGCTGATCTTTGGTATATTTGCCACAACAGTTGAAATGTAGTCTGAGTAAACATTACTGCACTACTGCATTTTGAAAACATTAGAAATATACAAATGCCTGAAAATATCAACAAAAATACAATAATGCATCTCAGTCAATATCATCTGTACATGAAGCTCCACATGCACAAAATGCAAAAAACCTTCTTCAAACAAATGAAATACCATGCAGAGTCCAGAGGGGTGTATATACTGTGTACTGCATACATGAGTGTAACCACTATAGAGCTGCACTGTGGTGTGAGGGGGCAGATGAAGGGTCAAGAGACAATGATGGATCTCAGTGTGTATGTGTGTCTGTGTGTGTGTGTCTGTGTGTGTAGGTGGCATCAGGGTTCTCTACCTCCTTTACTTTTGTGGCCGTGGTTTGGTGATCTGCTCTGACTCTGTTTTGTGTGTTTTTTCAGGGCTGGAACAAGGCAGGGGCAGGGCTGGTCTTTGCAGGGGTTGAGCAGCTCCTGACACACCTGTCACCTATCTCCCCTAATCAGGACTCTCCTTCTTAAGCATGCTTCTCCCACACTCTGATGCCAGATGGTCACTTTGCTCATGCTTGTGTTTCTCGCCTCAGCATTGATCTCCAGGTTCCTGCCTTGTGTTCTCCAGCCATCTTGCCTTCGTGCACGCTGTGATTTCGTGAGTTTTGTTTTCCTGCCTGTGTGCTAACCCATTACGGAGTTTTTTGTTCTAAGTGTCTGTCGAGTGGTTCTCCAGCACTTTTGATTCTTTTGTTTGCCTATGTGCTTTTTCCCTCAGCGGAGCTTTTGTTTCCCACCAGTGACTGTCGAGTTCTCTCCAGCACCTGAGTTTCATCCTACCTGTGAGTTTTTCCCCGAGTGGAGATTTTTGTTTTTTGTGGTGGCTGTCGAGTTTTCTCCAGCGTTTATTTTTGGACTTTTGCCTGTGTGCTTTCCCTAAATGGAGTTTTGTGTTTTTTCACTAGAAGCTGTCGAGTGTCCTCCAGCAGAGACTGACTTCTCCGTTCCCGTTATTTCGGCTCCCTCAGTTGTTACTTCTTTTGTTGTTACTTTTTCTAAATAAACTGTGATTACCGTCTCTGCATCTGAGTCCTACTTCCAGAGTGCGTAACATTTACAGCCATAAAAGCTTTTTGCAGGTAATCTACTCTGACTATAACAACAAAGCTAAAGCAATACATACAGCACAGTGAATATAAAATGAATAATGAAACTCATTGGCAGTTGACCCACTCTGACTGTCTATAGTCATGAACTGCATTACCCTTAACATAACAGGTAAAGTTGTCACATTGACATTTATAATGATTAGACTGGCAGAAAAAAGGAATGTGTTTCAGTCCCTCTGGTGAATATATGTATTTTCAACCTTTAAAGACACTTAACAACACACACTGCTGCTAAAAAATACAGTATGTTCCTCCGTTGAGAGCAGCTGTGCTCAGAAGAGGAGGAGCCTGGATCCAACCTGTCAGCCATGTCCTGCAGTGAGACAGCATGGCGGACAGGGGAGAGACAGACAGGAGACAGAAGTAATGGGAAACACAATAAACAAGAAATGGAGGTGAAACTGCAGATCCCCACATGTTCACTTTAACTTTTGGTTTTCCTGGGTGAAATCTTTGTTTGATCCATCCAGCCTTCTTCCATTTGCAGACATTCATGCTCTTTACAATACATCACCTTGCTTTGAGCATCTAATATTGGATGGGAGTGAAGTTAATTGAAAACCTGATATATTTCATATAGATGGTAAAGAGTAGCTTGTGTGTAATGTAGCAGAGGCAGACTCTCTTTTAGGTAGAGGCTCCTCCATTTGTCTTGGCTAGTTGGAGTCCTCCTGTTTGGGACAGGGATTAATATTAGTCTAAGGCTACGTTCCCACCAAACGCCTCAAATCGCGTTGCGCCAGACGCTCCAGTTTTGATGCTGGTACAAAAACCCCTTGCAGCGTCATCGCATTGCGCGACAAGCCCACCCAACAACAACATTTCTTCCGCCATTTCATTCTCTCGTCGACCACGTCTTCACGCGAATCCGCCGCAAAAGTTCAATAATTTCAACTCGAGCGATGAAGCGATGGGGCGACGCGAATGAGAGCGATTTTCGCGGCCAACGCGTCCATCGTGCCGCGCAATCACGGCCATCGCGTCGCCCGGCAAAATGAAGCTTCAAATCGCCTTTTTGCATTGACTTTGTATGTAATCTTGCGGCGCGATCTTGTTTCATCGCGTTTGGTGGGAACGTAGCCTTAGGCGTTGAGATCGTCATCGACGTGCTGACGTACGGACGTGGTAGACGAGAGAATGAAATGGCGGAAGAAATGTTGTCGTTGGGCGGGCTTGTCGCGCGACGCGATGACGCCGCAAGGGGTTTTTGTACCAGCGTCAAAACTGGAGCGTCTGGCGCAACGCGATTTCATTTGAGGCACGATTTGAGGCGTTTGGTGGGAACGTAGCCTAATACTGCTGCAGATAGGTTTACATTGGAGTTAATTAAAAGCCTGGTGTGTCTCATACAGATGCTAAAAGGTACCTTGTGCATGGTATCCTTCAGCATCTGTGGTGGTATTTGACACTCTGGGATTGAGACCAGATTCAGGTATCTGCACTCTACTGAGTACACCTTTCTCATTCTTTGAATGTTTTGAGCTTGATGTCTTTTTGTTAGGCTGGCAATGCCACCAAATAACTGGACCCAGTAATGCAGACCCGGAGGCAAGACTTAAGTGAATCAAACAATAGTTTATTAACAAAACGAGAAACAGAAAACACGCTCACCGAGCGGATATGAAATAAACAAAAGGCACACTCAGAAGGAGTGGAGAATGACAAACAAAAGATGCACTCGAACCGAGTGGAACCAAACAAAAGGAGCTCCGACGAAGCGGGTATAAGGCACGCGTGGAAGCGGCAGGAGACACTAAAAAGGAAACACAGCACACGGTAAGTGGCTGGAATGTAGACAGAATAACAAAATAAACTTTCTCTGAGAAGAGATAGAACAAGAGACTTAGTACTTACAACCAGAAGACCGAACCGACTCATGGGAGGACAAGAGAGAATAATCCGGTGTCTGGGAGACGACTGCATGCTCTTTAAATACTCCAAGCCATGAGGAAATGTGCTCCAGGTGAGCACCTGGAGGCGGAGCCAGCTGCAGGTACAGGGATGCCCAGCTGCGGAAACAAGGGTGACAGACAGACACACACATAGGGAAAAGGGAGAGTAGACACAAAAGGAGAGACAGGAAGGTAGGACCCTAACACTTTTGTCTTTTGTTGTGAGCACATCTGCTCTTAAAGGTGCTGTAGAAATAAACTTCTGTATATAGAAATGGTCTGAGGTCAGATTCTACTTTGAGGCAAAGAGGAGGCATGCACTTTAACCTGTGCATTGTCTCTCATCTTGTCCATGTATCTACCTCATCATCGAGGCAGGCAAGAGGGAAGGGACCTGTCACACAAAAAAGATTTGACTGTGCAAAAATACTCCACTAATTCCACTGTGGAGAATTCAATTGGACAAAAGGAAACAGCAACAATATTCTATGTTTTCTTCGAAGGTCAGTGTTACACCCAGGTCTTTTTGCCATGTCTTTATTGCAGCATCCTCCCCCTTCTTGTTTCATCTTTTGAGGTTTTGATGTAGTGTTACATCACTCTTATCAGGATGCAGGTGTGTGTATTCAAGCTGGCATGTCTGACAACAACATCCAAGGTTTCTTTTCATCCCTGCCCCCCTTTTAGATGCATCCCACCATGTGTTGGCAGTATTCAATTTCATGGCTGATATGTGTTGGATAAGAATCTGAGGAGCAATTCTGTGATCATACCGCTGTGTATGGGTCAAAGGGGCTATCAAGTCATGTTGGGAGAATCATTACAACAGATGGACACTGATTCTACTACATGAAGTGTACATTAACTTCCTCTTTCAACATCCTAAGGTAGTCCTAAGGGGCCTTTAGGACTATAAGGGAATTCAGCTGTGGTACCATGAATGCAACGACAACAATGCCTAGTTTCTCTTCTTTCAACCATTTTCTTAATTTGTTTTTCTTTTTTGTTCTCATTGGCTTTGCTGTTGCTGAAATGTCTTTTGTGCTTAGAGAAATTCATTCACAGGGACCGGGGGCACTCAAATGTCTTCATAATTAAAACTTTAGTCATTTATTGAAGAGAGGACATTAGACAAAATCTGAGCCCTTCATGTGGAAATGTACTCATTTCTGGATTTGAGTTTTGATTGATTGTTCAGTCCATCCTGAGCTCATATTAGACTTTCTCTCTGCTGTTTTTCTACCTGAATACTAAATCAATTTCTGATTAGTACATATTCTTAACAGCAAAGTCCTCTTTCCTATGCCACTTCTGAGTTCCACGAAACAGTAAAAATGTTCAATTTTATAAGTTTAATGTTACCTAAGATCCCTTCTTGACTGCCAGCAGGAAAAGGTAAGCCAGAGGAACAAACCAAGGGATATTTCTGATGATAGTTCACAGTAATACTCCTGCAGAGTTTTCACTCAGTGAATTACTTATATGGATCTCATAAAAGAAAACACCGCTGTATGGCTTTATTAATTCATCAAGTGTGAAAACACTTGATGAATTAAAACCTGCCTTCAGCCTGTTGCCTGTGTAAATCAGTATATGGTTAGATCTATTTTTAATCATTTGAAAATCATTTGGAAGACACAGTTAATATGCAGGCCAGGCTGCTTCATCTGTAGAGGAAGAAGAAGAACTTAATAAATCCTCCATGATACCAACTGAGATCCTCTGTGAGGAGTGTGCCGACCACTTCAGAAGTAAGATTGATAACATCAGATCCAGTCTTTTATCCCATCAGAATGCTGTTCTTAATACACCTGGATCACTGCTTTTACCCGAGGAAACACTGGAGAGTTTTAACCTGGTTGATGCAAGGGCCCTTGTCGAGTTTTTTCCCAAGTAAACCCAACAACCTGCCTCTTAGACCCAATTCCCACATCACTTTTAAAGACATTTTATGAATTCTTTGAGGAACAGATTTTAAACATAGTCAATTGCTCTCTTCAGACGGGTGTCTTCCCCACTGCCTATAAAACGGCAGTGGTGAAGCCCCTCCTGAAGAAGAGCAATCTAGACTACAACATTTTTAACAACTACAGACCTGTATCCAACTAACCATTTTTAAGTACAATTTTAGAAAAAGCTGTTTTTAACCAAATGAATAATTTTTTAATGAGAAACAATATTTTTGAGAAATTTCAATCTGGTTTTAGGATGAACCACAGTACTGAGACAGCACTTTTGAAGATTTTAAATGACACCAGGTGCAATTTAGACCAAAAACTGACAGTCTTGGTCTTACTGGATCTTAGCACTGCCTTTGATACAGTAGACCATCACATTTTATTAAACAGACTGAAGCACCTGGTTGGCCTCTCTGGTACTGTTTTTAACTGTTACTGTGATTGCATGTCTGTCTCTCTGTCTCTCTCTCTCTCTGTCTCTCTCTCTCTCTGACTGCATTTCTGTCTGTCTGTCTGTCTGTCTGTCTGTCTGTCTGTCTGTCTGTCTGTCTGTCTGTCTCACTCTCCCTCTCTTGCTCTCCCTCTCTCACCCAACCGGTCGAGGCAGATGGCCGCCCACCCAGAGTCTGGTTCTGCTCGAGGTTTCTGCCTGTTAAAAGGAAGTTTTTCCTCGCCACTGTCGCCAAGTGCTTGCTCATGGGGGAATTGTTGGTTTCTTTGTAGATAAAAGAGCTTGGTCTGTACCAGCTCTATATGGAAAGTGTCCTGAGACAACTTCTGTTGTGATTTGGCGCTATACAAATAAAATTGAATTGAATTGAAAAATTGAATTGAATTGTTTTTAACTGGTTCCGCTCCTATCTCATGGATCGATCTTTCTTTGTAAGTTTGGATACATGTTCCTCCAGAACACATGAAATGTCAATTTTAGGCCCACTTCTTTTTAATCTCTACATGCTTCCCTTGGGGGATGTCATCAGGAGACACGGCATCAGTTTCCACAGTTACGCTGATGAAACGCAGCTGTACATCGCCGTGTCTCCTGATGACACAAGGCCACTTGATGCCCTTCTTAACTGCATTTTAGATATAAAGTCATGGATGGCAGATAATTTCCTCCAGCTCAACCAGGATAAAACAGAGGTTTTAGTCATTGGTCCTGAAGGCCAGAGAGGGAAACTTTTACCAAAACTACAAGATTTTAAACCCTCACAATGTGTAAAGAACCTGGGCGTTATTTTTGACTCTGAGCTCACTTTTATTCCCCACATAAAGAATATTATGAAGATAGGTTTTTACCATCTTAAGAATATAGCCAGAGTCCGCCCGTTTCTCTCTCAGGCCAGTACGGAGGTGCTAATGCATGCTTTTATCTCGAGTCATTTAGATTATTGTAATGCCCTGCTCTCTGGTCTTCCTAAAAAGAACATCAATAGCCTACAATTATTACAGAACTCAGCCGCTCGAGTGCTGACGAGGACCAGAGGGTGGGAGCATATTTCACCAGTTTTAGAATTGCTGCATTTTAAGATTCTTTTATTGTTTTTTAAATGTCTTAACGGTCTTGGGCCATTTTATTTATCTGACCTGCTTTTATCATATCAGCCCTCACGGACCCTGAGGTCCTCCGGTACTGGCCTTTTAACCATTCCACGAATTAAGACAAAAACCCACGGTGAGGCTGCATTCAGCCATTATGGCCCTTATCGGTGGAACAGCCTGCCAGAGAGCCTCAGGGCCGCAGAGACCGTTGATATTTTTAAGCAGAGGCTCAAGACATACCTTTTTAATCTGGCGTTTAATCGATTTTATTTGTTCATTTATCTATTTATTTGTTTTTAATTGATTTCCATCCATTTAATTCACTTATTTTAAGTCTTTGTGCATTTTATTTCTTTGAATTATCTCAGCTCTTATTACTTTTAGACACTACTGTTAGACTGTATTTTATTCTTTTAGTAGCTCCAGTGTCTCCTCATGGGGGCCCTCCACACCATGGCGGTGCTCCCTATGTCTGTGGACAGTAGTGCTTCTTGGTGTGGATGGCGATTTTCCTCACCAGGATCCTCAGTACTGTACCAGGCCATGTCAAAAACCAAGTGTGTGTGTGTGTGTGTGTGTGTGTGTGTGTGTGTGTGTGTGTGTGTGTGTGTGTGTGTGTGTGTGTGTGGATATGTGGGTCTCTGTCAGTGGGTGGGGGTGGGAGGGACATGGGGGGGCAGGAGGGCGGGGTTCTTGTTTTGTGAAGTACTTTGTGCTACAATTTTTTTTGTATGAAAAGTGCTATATAAATAAAGTTGATTTGATTTGATTTGATTTGATTTGAAGTTTGCAAGGATATGTTCAACATAATTCTTCTATTGCACTGCCGATACTCTACAGCCACTAAGTTCAAACGGGCCAGTGTTTTTCAGCATTGTTGTTGGAGAGCTGGCCTTTTATGGGAATGTTGAAAACACTAGCCTTTGTGCTTTGGATCTCTGTGAATGGTTTAGAATGAAATTGGTTTATACATTTGAACAATCTAGGAAGTTTTAGGATGCCTGGGAAAGTGTTATCTTCTGACTAGTATGTGAAAGTTACAGCAGCCTATGGTAATTACTATAACTATAATACACTCTTAACAGCGGCTTGTTTTATTTACAGCTGATGAAAGAAGAGTTGTGTGAGTCATGCTAGTGGCTCTGTGAGGCTGTACTTGCTTTGAACTAAATTCTAACATTAGAATGTTTAGCACCAAGCACAAACAGTGAGAGATTTCAGCAAAAACACAAATGTGAACCTCATGGTAGCACTAGAGGAAAAGTCAGGGGATCACTAGAGTCGGTAGAACACATCATCTGGGAACCATGAGTACAAAAATTTGAGCCAATCCATGAGAAATGTGTTGAGTTACTTCAGTGGATCGTTTGACTTACCGGTGGTGCTAGAGGTCAGTCTGTAAGTCTCACTTTTTGCCTGTAAAGCAGACAAAAAACAACCTCAGTGGTGTGATCTGAGGTCAAGCCACTCAC